>NC_056747.1:321516421-321743921 GCF_019279795.1 Protopterus annectens | reverse complement strand
TAAAATGCCAATTTTTAGAGTCTCTGATTTAAAAAGCTTGTTCCAGCTACATATTGTACTTATTTTACTGCCTGCACTTTAACAAAATCGCTTTTATGTTTAAATTACCAGTTTAACTGTTGTAGGCTGCACACTGAAGTATGATAGCCATTTCTGTGCATTTGAAGTGTTTTTTGATTGTATCTGCTTTATTTTCTGGAAAACAAAAACAAAAAAATACTTGTTTCCTGCCTTTCTAAGCTAGTGTAGTCCAGTTTTCAGGTTACTGCTGAATTCAGGGCTTTACAAGTTTCTGTGTTTGCCCATACCTTACTTGGATAGAAGAAATTTCTCTGTTCACCTGTGAGAGAGGGGAGCTTTGAGCAGCCTATCTGTTCCTGGAGGAGAGGTTTCAGTACAGAAAATAATAGTTTATTGGCCATTTTGGGCACATTTCTCTCTCTTTCATTTCCCTGCTATAAAAAATGCATTTGCGAGGTTTTTGCGCTTGTATACAGCTCAGCAAGCTCCTGACGGGTGCCCTGTAGAGTTCTACAGCAGCTGAGAGACAAAAGAGAGACTTTGGAGTGATTAAGTATAATTTTTCCTGCATTTTCCTGCTGCCTTCAGCTAATTCCACCTAAAGCGCCATTTTGTTTAGAGTTTCTGTGATTTAAAAAGCTTCTTCCAGCTACATATTGTACTTATTTTACTGCCTGCAGTTTAACAAAGTCATTTTTGTGTTTAAATTACCTGTTTAACTGTTGTAGGTTACACACTCAAGTGTGATAGTCATTTCTGTGCATTTAAAGTGTTTTTTTTTATTGTATCTGCTTTATTTTCTGAAAAAAAAAAAAAAACTTGTTTCCCACCTTTCTAAGCTAGTATAGTCCAGTTTTCAGGTTAGTGCTGAATTCAGGGCTTTACAAGTTTCTGCGTTTGCCCATACCTTACTTGGATAGAAGGAAATTTCTCTGTTCAATTGGCTATTTTGGGATAATCTCTCTCTCTTTCATTTTCCTGCTAAAAAAATGCATTAGCATGGTTTTGCGTGCCGGGCAGCGTCAATTAGCTAGGGTATAACTATTCCCGGTTCCACAAAGTCTACTCTTCAATTTTTCCCTTGGAACTAGACAAACTTTAAACTTAAGCACTCAAACAATTCACTTCTCAGCCTGGCACTTGCTTGAAACTCATAGCAAGCACTAATAAATCTTAGCACTAGACCCCCCTATGCTGTACAGAAGGACAAGGCTCTCTATTCGACTTTACCAGCCAATTAGTAAAACAGTTCACTGTACCTATCCAGGCATGTCCACAGTGCAGTTTCAGGTATACTCTCCAGTCCAACTGGTGAATCTGGGCATTTTGAGGCAATGCTACAACTGCCTCATGTACACAGACAACCCTCTCCTCCTACCACCAAACACTAATACATGCGAGAGATGCAATTATAAAGCAAAACTGGAGGCTAAGCTCTCTCAACCCAAGACTCGATCAGACAGTCAAGAGGAAAAGGGAATTACTTGCATCACACCACCAGTCTCACACAGACCTATGAAACCAGCACCGGCAAAAAACACACAAATACATGAAAACATACTCGGAGGCTCTAAATAAAAATCTGCAAAAGCAACAGAGACCTCCAAAGCAGACATCCAAGCAACCACCACCCCCAACACAAACCATAAAACACATACTTCACAAAACCAGTGTGCCACACAATCACAGCCCTTAAGGCAAAATAACATACCCGACACACACACTGACATCCCACACTCACTAGGCTGAATAAGGAGAAGGTTACTGTTAGCTGCCTGCCGGGTGCCAGGATCCGCCACATAACACAAGCACTCAGGTCACTCCAAAACAAGTACAAATATGACTCTGTCATTGTCCATGTTGGTGTTAATGACCTGAGCCATACCTCCCTGGACTACATGAAAAGAGACATGGAAGAACTCTCTGATCACGTAGCCCAGGCCAGAATGACCCTGACCCTGTGTAGCATCCTGTCCTCAACAATAATGATACCACGGTATAAAGAAAAAATGATAAATTTCAACAATTGGCTAAGCTTCTGGTGTCATTCAAAGGGGATCCAATGTCTGTCCACCTGGGATGACATGCTCAACAAGCCATGCTGCTTCACTAGAGATGGCTTACACCTCTCACCCTTAGGCTTTCGAATACTGGCCAAGGCTCTTGCCACCCCCCATAGTGCCTTTTTTAGGCAAGGCTTAAAAGACAAACCCACTGCCGTAAATAGCACAAGTAACAAAAAACTGAGGGTAATGCTACTCAATTCCAGAAGTCTAAACCTCAAAATGCACGCACTCGAGGCACTCCTCAGTATGGAAAAAATTGATATATGTGCAGTGGTTTAAGGCTTCAGAGAGCACCCCAGCACTACCAGGCTACAACTCATACCATACATTTTGGCCACAAAGCCTGGACCTTAATACAAAAGGCGGAGGCTACTAGGGACTAACTGTGAGTTACAATCTTACTTGTAATTGTGTCTGTCCATGACAACTGTGAGTACCTACTAGGGAACACTTCTAAACCAATGTACATAAGGTATATTACCACTTTTTTTATATATATATATTTTGTTTTCTAACGTCTTGTGTAACCTTTCGTATGTTTGACTATGTGGACCTTTTCTCCCTGGGCATCCGCTGAAAATGGACATGTATCCAGTCGGACATCCTGGTAAACAAATGTAAAATAAATAAATAAAATAAAATATTCATCAAGGATAACCACACCTCCAGGTTAGTGGCACAGCACAATGCTTCAGAGATCATCCACGTGCAACTAACAATGGGCAAACCTGCAATTAAAATTGTAGCTTGCTACAGATCACCCAACATGTCCCAGGACCCCTATTCTGCGTTTCTGGAAACACTGGGAAACATAAAGGTCGTACCAAACACCCTGATATTGGGTGATTTCAACTACCCAAACATTAACTGGGAGAAGTACTCAAGTACTAACTCCTTTGCCCAACAGTTCCTAGAATTTATAAACTCAAATGCCCTGGATCAACTTGTCAAGACCCCCACCAGAGGAAACAACATATTGGACATGGTCATCACCAACATGGCGACTGGCATTCCACACCGGAGGTCAATCCCTCGCTGGTTAAATCTGACCATAAACTAATCACTCTGGATATCCGCATTCCACCCCCAACCCCGATCAAGGAAACCACCGTGAAAAACTTTTCAAAAGCAAACTTCACGTTACTTAAGACCAAAGTGAAAAGTTTCAAAGCCCCCATGCTAAAGGATAACACAGCCCAAGCTGCAAAATCCTTTTCTAATGCACTCTACAGGCACCTACAACAATGCATGGATTGTGCTATCCCAAGCAAAACCATGATTCACTCCTCCAAGAAAAGGAATCCAGTCTGGTGGACCCCTGCCATAAACAAACTATACAACAGAAGGAGGAAACTAGTACAGAAAAGAGTAAAATCCCAAGAAGGGAAGACATCCCTGATCAGTATCAGCAAGAACCTATGATGCCTCATAAAATCATCGAAGGTTAGCTTTGAAAGAAAAATTGCCAAGGACTCCATAGGTTCATAGGTTGGCACTAGCCATAACAATTTCCTGGCTATTTCTTCCCACACTATTTACTTCCCTGGACCACTGTCTAGCAGGGCGACTCCAAAGATAACCAGAAGGCATTCTTTAGCTATGTTAAGAATCTAAGTGGCAAGTCTCAGATCTGCTCGGAGTTAGTGCAGAATGGCACAAAATACAATGAACTGACCGATATTGCCAACATTCTAACAGACAGCTTCAGTGCAAACTTCACCCCCTCTCACCTCCAAAAGGGCCCATAACTATACCAGAGGAATGTAGTGCCCCGGAAATCACAGACACTCAGGTTAAATCAGCCCTTTCCAAAGCCAAAAACACAGCATCAATGGAACCGGATGGTGTCCCAGACTGTGTCCTACACAAGCTCAAAGATGAACCAACCCCACACCTCAACACACTGTTCAAACTCAGCCTCTCCACAGGCTATGTGCCCATAGAGTGGTGCACAACAATGGTTATTCCACTCCACAAAGATGGAGCCACAACAGACCCCAGGAACTATAAGCCTGACTAGCTTAGTCTGCAAGGCTATGGAGTGCATCATCATGGATCTCATTAACAGAGACATTGGGAAACTCCAAACACTGGACCCTACCCAGTTCGGCTCTGTTAAGGGTAGATCATGCCTCCTAAACCTGGTGGACTTCTTTGAGACAGTTACCAAGGCTACAGACGAGGGAAAGGTGATCCACACAGCCTACCTAGACCTCGCAAAGGCCTTCGACACCATTCCCCATTCTGGTATTATAGACAAGCTCACCAGCCTGAACTTAAACCCCTATGTCATGAGATGGGTTGCCAACTGGCTCACGGAAAGAACCCACATGGTAAGAGTTGCAGGAGCTAGGTCGGACTCTAAACCGGTTACAAGTGGCATTCCCCAAGGCTCAGTCTTAGGACCCCTCCTGTTCGGCATATACTTCTCAGAGGTACAGGCAAGCATAGGAGGACTATGGCTGACCAAGTTTGCAGATGACTGCAAACTAGGAGCTATAATTGACTCTCCGGCTGACACAGATATCCTCCAAAAGGGTCTCACTTAGACAGATAACTGGTGTCAAAACCATGGCCTCAAGCTAAATGCCAAAAAGCGCATAGTCATCCCCTTTGGAAAAAAACAAAGTACCCACAAACTACCACATAGGTGGTAGTCCCCTAAATATGGAAGACGTAATAAGGGATCTGGGGACCCAAATAGATAGTAACCTCTCCTTTGATAATCACATTGCCACATTGGTTAGAAAATCCTTCTATGTGGCCCACCTAATCACAAAAAGGTTTGCATCCAGATCAAAAGAGGTCATTTTGCCCCCTCTTCTCATCACTCATGAGACCCATCATAGAGTACAACGCTCCATTTGGGATGTACCTCACAAGACACCTGCAACAGCTGGGAAGACTACAGAAGTATCCCACCAAGAGGATCACTGGCCTCAAACAGATACCCTATGCAGCTTGACTGAAGAAACTCCAGCTGTACTCGTTGCATACCACCTACTCAGAGGAGATCTCTGCCTGACATACAAGGCCATGTCCAACCCAGAGTTGATGGACATGCTCCACCTAAAGAAAACCATATCCACTTGAGCCACACATTCTAGGGATCTAAATCTCACCACAACAATAAATTGGACATGCTGGAGGGATAGATTTCTGTCCCAGAGACTTTCCCATGTTTTGGAACAAGATTCCAATCTACATTAGGCAGAGCTCCTGGCTAACACTCTTCAAGAGAAACCTTGACGAGTGGATGGGAAACAGAAAGTTTACCCCGGGGATCACTTCAATGGCTCTGCTGGAGAGAGGCACAGGGAACCAATCTAAGGGAGCGATGAAAGTAAACACATTCTGGCTAGGCTTATAAATGCATTTGGGCAGATAGCCTAGTACCTACCTATAAACCTATGTGCATGCACATGTTCTGAACAGTCATTTAGTCACAGAAGCATTCTGAATATGGGCAAAGCCATAATAGTTTTATCATTCATTACTATTATTTTTACAGGCTTAGGATGTTTGTCAGAAGAAGATATATATGAATAAATACAGATGCTGCATCAGTAATACATGCTCCAAGAAAATTAACAGTAGTTTCAAGAAAGAGAAATCTTAAGTTTATTAACAAGCACTTATATGGTCCGAATGGAGAGAAGATAACATCAGCAAGTGAATGAGAGTAGTACTGCTGGAACTGAATTCATCCTCAAGTCTTGGTGAGCACCTTCATGAGGTGGACCCTGTTTTTTTTTTTTTTTTTTACAAAATCTCACTAAGATAACAATGCTACATAGACCATATTTCATATAGCACATATCATGGACAGAAGTAGGTTAAAAATAAAAAATACTGCTGGGTGCACAATCCCCAGGGAAAAAAGTGCCCAGTCCTGATAGGTGCACTGGTGCCAGGACTTGAAAAATGGCAGTGTAGAATCCTAAAGACATGGAAACATTCCTACAATGGGCTTACATTAAGCTCAGTGGGAGGATGGCTCCCCTCTTGTAGGGGGAAGTAGTCCACAAAAAAATGACAGGCCAAAAAAGAGCCATTCAAATGTTAGAGTGGACTATGGATGATAAGAAAAACATTATGTATTGTTACTATTATGCAAGAAGCTCGTAATTTCCAGATAGAAAATATACAAAAAGATTGAGAGAGAAATTAGTGGAAAGAAAAATACTTGCACAAGAAAAACTGTCAAAAGCTTCAAATGCATTTTTTTGTGTTTATTAATACAACAAATTCATGAAAAACATCATATAGACTAAGAAACTTTGGGTTGGTAGGAAAAAGAAGTGAATGAGAAGTGCAAAACAAAGAACAAAATCCAGAGATTTTTGAAAGGTATAAAAAAGAAACATTGACATGGGAAACAGAGATCTGATATAGTACAACATTTACACAAAGGGGAAAGTCAAATTAATACAAAAAATCAGCTCCAAAAGTATTTGAAGAGAAATACAGCCAAATGCACCCACATATAGGAAATTTCACAATACAAAAAATAAGATCACAAAGGAAGAACATACAACAGAAGATTAGTAAAGCAGGCATTAAAGGAACAGAAGCTGAAATTATGGAATACCTGCAAAGTGAAGGATTTAGTGTAGAAAGTCTAACACAGGTTATGTCACAGCATGACGGAACAATGAGTCACCCAAGTAAGGAGAAAGTTGAGGAGTGGGAGACATCTGAATAAGAAATATGCACACAAGAAAGACAGACTTAATATGGTGCAATATTTATGCAAAGGAAAAAGCAAAACTTCTTCTTCTTCTTCTTCTTTCGGCTTTTCCCGGTTAGGGGTCGCCACAGCGGATCACTTTGTCCGCACATTGAATGGCAGTGGAGTTTTACGGTGTCGAGTTGCCAGCCCGGCGCCCAACCTTCCACAGAAGGCACACTCACACGCACACCTAGGGCCAATTTAGAGTGTCCAATCCACCTGCAGCATGTCTTTGGGATGTGGGAGGAAACCGGAGCACCCGGAGGAAACCCACGCAACCACAGGGAGGACATGCAGACTCTGCACAGAAGGCACCCCAGCCGAGGATCGAACCGGAGAACCTCTTGCTGTGAGGCGGCAATGCTAACCACTGCACCACCGTGGCCGCCCTAAAGGAAAAAGCAAAACTAATTAATACAAAAAACAGCACCAAAGATATTTGAAAAGAAATACAGGTAAAGGCATCAGAATATGAAAAAAATTATAATACAAAAAATAAGAAAACAAAAGGGGAAAAGTAGAAAAGAGGATTAATAATGGAGAAGTTAAAGAAACAGAAACTGAAGTTGAGGATTATCTGCAAAGTGAAGGACTTACTGTACAAATTTTAATTCTGGTAACATCACAGCATGACAGAACGACGAGTCCCCAAATTAAGGAGAAACCGGTGTAGCAGGAGACATTTGATCAGTTGGCATATGAAGATGCTTTGGGCCTTCACAGTAGGAAATCTGTACAAAAGTTCAATTGGAGTTGCACAGAAAATGGTGACAGCTCTGACAAAGTCATTGATGTCATAGGCCAGTAAGTTCCCATATGAAAGAGGAACAGATGACACAGGATGAGCTGTAGCAGGAAACATCTGATAAGTTGCCATATGAAGATACTTTGGGCCTTCAGTAGGAAATCTGTACAAAAGCTCAGTTGGAGTTGCACAGAAATGGAAGGAACAAGAAACGGTGACAGCACTGACAGTCATTGATGTCATGGGCCAGTGAGTTCCCATATGAAAGAGGGTCAGTCACAGGAAGACATTCTGGAACTTTCTATAGAATATCCGCAGGAAACAGAGAAAAAAGAATGCCTTTGGTTAAGAAGAACATGTTCTAAGGGAAGAGTTGCTTGATTTAATACTGATGGACAGGTTTATTAAGATCAATGAAAGAGATTACAGAAAGACTGAAAATGTTAGAAGTCTGATAAAACAAATGAACACAGTAATCAAGACTGCTCATAGAAATTCATGCGATATAACAGAAGTAAATAGGATATATTACTGTGCAGCTAAATTAATGACAGATAAAATATTACCTCAAAACACAGGGTAGTAAGGGAAAGGAAGGAGAGAAATCAAATTCTATCATGGAAGTATCAAACAGAAAAAAATATAAAACAAGACAAGAAGTGTCACTGTTAGAAGAGTACAAAAGAGAGAACAGATTAACAAAAATACTTAGAAAGACAGATATGATAAAATCACTGTGCAGTATCAGAACAGACCAAGACTGATTGTTCATACACTATTGCAAATAATAAACTAAAGATAGCACAGGCCGAAAAACATGCAGATAAATATAAAGGAAAAGTACAAAACAAGCAATGCATTGATGACCCCAAAAAGTTTTACAGAGAACTGGAAAACAAAGCAAAAGGAATATGACTACCACTAGAAAAAAAATAGACACATTTTGGAGAAATATCTATGAAGATCCTGGATCCATGGAACATTACAAAGATGCTGAATGGATAGAAGTAAAAGAAACAGTAAGAAGTTCAAATATACAGGATATGAAATGGGATGAAGCAATAAGAGAAACTGAAACAAAATTAAGAAAAGCTTCTAACCCAGGCCCAGATACAGTACCTAACTTCTGGCTAAAAAAGTTATCTTTACATGAAGATTTAGCCTGGAGTAAAAATTATTTATCTGCACACCCTGAACAGATGCCAAACTGGTTAACAACAAAAAAGCTATACTCCTTTTTAAGAGTGAACCTGCAACATATCCGAAAAAATCTATAGACCAATAACTTGCCTTCTGACTGGAATTGATTCGGACAGATTTTATAGTCATTTAGAAGAAAAATTAATCATGACAATAAAAAAGGGTAACACAACAAAGCCATATAGAACAAAGGATCATTTGTTGTTAAAATCATAATGGAGAATTCTAAAAGGGGAAGAATCTAAGTATGGCATGGACAGACTACAAAAAAGCATTTGACAGTATCCCACATTAATGGGTAAAGGAGACCTTACAAATGTATAAGACAAACCCTGCTCACTGATCAATTTCATTACAGTGACCATGAAACAGTGGCAAACCACTTTGCAGCTAAGCCATGCTAAAGTACAAATTATTATCCCCGGGATAAAAATTCAAATGGGGGTATTCAGGGTGACACTCTGTCACAGCTGCTGTTTGTCTTGCCCTTAACCCATTAAGCTGTTTACTTAACAGATAAGGTGATGGCTACAATTTGGCTTCCAGAAAATGAAGTGTCAGGACTTCTCATAGTCATTTTGTGGATGATTTAAAACTGTATAGCTCTTCAGATGAGGAACTGAAAGCACAAGTTTAAGTGGTCAAATATTTCTCAGATGATTTAAGAATGTCATTTAGTCTTGAATAATGTGCAAAAGTGATCTTTAAAGAGGGAAAGCTGCAGCATCAAGAAAATATCAGTCTGGGACAGGAATGTGATATAAAGGAACTTGAGCAGGAAGGAGTGTATAAATATTTGGGGATTGATGGATTGACAAAACATGAACAAATGCGAACAAAACTTAGAAATACTTTAGAAAACTAAAACTGATACTGAAAACATCCCTGACATCTAGGAACACAGCCCAAGCTATAAACGAATTTGCCCTTCCTGTTCTAACTTGCAGTTTTGGGGTGACTGAATGGCTCCAAAAGCTACTGGATCAGTTGGACAAGAAAATGTTTCATGCTTATCAAATGATTTATCAATATCAGTGCATATGAAAATTATATATTCCCCGTTCTGAAGGAGTTATGGGCTTTGTTGAAAGTGACTACATGTATAGCTCTGCAATCATAGGGACAGCATACATATCTGCTGACCACACAAGATAAAAAATAGTGAAAGTTTTAAAGCACGAGAAGAACAAATCTAAGATGACTTCCCTGCTTAATTTAACAGAAGCATACCGGTATCAAGCAGGAATGGAAATCATTCCAAAAGTAGACAAAAATCAGGCAGCAACTGAATGTGCAAAAAAGAAGATTAAAAAAAAGCAATATAAGGTGAAGGATCAAATGAGAAGGCAAAAAATGTGGAAAATACATAAATGTAGTTACAAGTACAGAATAGTCCTGAAACAACCTCATGTCGATCTGACACTAATATTGAAGTAGCTGAGAAAAACTGGAAACAGCCAGAAAGCATTACAGAAAATGAAGTTTATATCACATGGAACACCCACTACCAACAGTTCAAAAAACAGATGCAAGAAAACCAAATATACTAGTCCACGAAAAGAAGACAAGAAAACCAAATATACTAGTCCATGAAAAGAAGACAAAAGTAGTATTGTTCACTAAATCACACCAAGTGATTACAGTGTCCTATGTACAGAGACACAAAGTCATAGAAATACCAGGATTTGCAAGCAGAAGTAAGAACAATGTGGACGGCTCCCCAGACAGTAATAATAGTAGCGAAGAGCAATGGGTCTCATAAAAAGAATTTACAGTTGTATTTAAATAAGTTAATGATACCTGTAACTCCATGTGACTTGCAGGAGTCATCAATTCTGAGCACATTGTGGATGCTGCAAAGAGCACCTGCAACATCAAAGATTGAAACAATACTAAATTCATGAATTTAACACACTTTGATATAGGAATGGAGTCCGTTCCTGTCATGGTATTAAAAACCCAAATGATATGGAAACATTAAACCAACTAACAGAATGGATGAGCAGTATAGTTGCTGTTGCAAAGCAGTGCAAGATTTGCATTTGTACTGCTGTGCAAAATCTGACTAGAGCAATTAAAAGTCAGCACTACTCATTGCCTTTAAAGACATGGTTACTACAAAGTGAAATGCTACATTCCTTTTAGTACTACATGCTTACCAGCGATTCTGGCCGATAATGTTAGAAGAAGCTCCAAACTGCATAAATTTATTCTGCCATTAGGAAAGTACAAACTATATAAACTTCTGCTTATTTCATCAGAATCAGCAGTCTTAGACGGTGCTATAAACATAACTGATAAGGTGTTAGTGTGGGGATGACACATGAGGCAACCATTGCAACAGACTGAAACAGATGGGGACAGCAACATTTCAACTAGAGAGTAGATATAAAATAGCAACAACATGGTGTGAAATCCACAGACTGTGTTCTGACATCTGATAGCTTGCAGTGTGATACAAAATATTCAAAATGTGAATGCCAAAGCTAAAAGAGAAATACATACTGCAAAGTTAAGGTGTCTAAAATTATATCACTAAGAAATATGCGAGAACAAGAATTTGCCTGAGAATGGCATTATAAGCAAAAAGAGTAGAAATGCTTACAAACTAGAAAGATACTGATATTAAAATACTGTGATATGAATATACCCATTGCACCAAAAGCAGAAGCCACTCAGAATGGTGTGCCAGTTGTGACACAAGACCAGCTGTCTATGGGTCCAAAGCGCTTGCATGTAAGCAAAGGAAATCTTCTCAGACATAAATGGAACTGTTTGCTACATTGTACAGATGTGGGACATTCCATGATTATACCTGGCAAAAATTTTAAGTAACAACAGACAATAAACGTATGCAAAACATATTAAGGCTTTCTTACAAGGCACTTCCTGGATTGCAGAGCATGTTAAATCTACAGACGTATGATCTGAAAGTGAAATACAGTCTTGGTAATGGACTATAAGTGACAACATGTTCGATGAACATATTTACTTGCTAGGATTAAAGAATTGGCAAAAGTAAAAATGAATTTAGTAATATGCAGTTACTAGTGATAAAAGAAAAATTAAAGTAATTCCAGAGATGTAGTGAGGCTAACTCAGAAATGTGATTACTTAAAGATGTTACACTGAGTGGTTGACCTGAGCAAAAATATTAAGGAAATTGAGTCTTATTTTTTTTTTCTTTCAAGGACAAACTAAGTTGTATCCAACACTTAATATTCAAAGCTGACAAAAATAACAGTTCTCAAACAATAAAGTCATTAGTCAGATTCTTGAAAGGCTAGATTTAAAGTGCAAAGAAAGAGTGAGCAAGATAATCTACTGTCCAGAAATGTTAACTCAAATACATCAAGTGACACAGAATTGTGCCATATGCAATGTACATCCTAATCCCAGATTAGAAATTATAGCATACCCAATAAAGCCATGAGATTTAGGGCAAGTGCATTTATTTAATTTCCGAAATGATACATACATTGTGTTATTTCCCAAAGTTCATAGAAGTAACACAAAACTTTCACAGACTACCATTTTAGAACATGTGGTTACACATACTAGGAAGGTTTTAAAATTACCTGCTGCTGAAAGCATGTTCATTTTAAAATATAATGCTATAAAGTCAGAAGGTTTAAACATGGAAAATGTTGTTATAACTGTTATAACTGTGATTACACTTTCAATCTGAATCTACAAATCAGTGGTTCTTATTTAATGGGTTTGTGGGGTATTGATTTTGTTTTTTTATATTTATTACTCTAATGAAGGCAATAAAGACACTCTTATAGAACAAAGTTCTTAGCACTCTAACAGTGTGTGTGTTGAATATAGAAGAATTACTCAGATGGAAATGTATAAGAAATGCGAGTCTGATTAATATTGTATTGTCTACATTTTTAAGACAGAGGAGACCTGATGTAACATATGATAATGGTCTACATCTCAAACACCTGAAATTCATAAGACTTGTGTATGAGTGAACTTAAGCATACTGTGGTCAGTCCACACTATTTGAAGTTCAATGGACAACTGCAGAAGACTAGCCTAACAGTGAAGACTATCATGAGAAAGAACAGTGTGTATGTTATGACAACTATCATCTCACAATTTTGGAACATTCCATTGCACAGCCTTATTTTTCTAACAGCTCAACTGCTTAGTGGGAAATAGGCTACTTTAGCTATGATATCGAAGCCTAAGAACAGCAGAGATAAAAATACTATTACAACCAAAACTGTAGAAGCCTACCAAGTTTACAAGCAGGGGGCACAGTAAGAATACAACTGCTGTGAGAAAGTGTGAGAACTGAAGCTAAAATCATTAATCAGATGAGCCAAGATCCTATATTATTCATAATGGAAGTTGTATAGAAGGAATTATAGTCATCCGTTTAAGACCGGTGCATCAGCAGAGTTCAGAGAAGATGAACAACCTGTATTGTCACAAGCAGATAGCTAAAGGTGCCTCTCTCTGCAACTCTTCACTATTGTAGACAATCTCTCAGTACAAAGTTGTAGTGGCATTCACAAGATCATTAGTCCTGACAGCAATCCTATTAAATACTAAACATTTGGAAGACACCTTAAGAAATTACATTTATGGCCAGTCTGAGAGATAAACATGTTATTGGAAACTGAAAAATGCATTTAATTAAATCTAAACTTAATATCTGATGTAAAAAATGCATTGTAGAATAAAGTTAAGGTAATTTAAATGATCAGTATAAAACATGCTGCTTCTTATATTTATAAACAAGGTATATTTGGTAACTAGAAAAAAGGGATTAGCATACTCAGATCTGTCATTTGATAAGCTAATTCAAAGTTCAAGAGATGTGGGTCATGTGGTACACTTCTTTGTAGAAGCAGACTAAATACATTATAGAGTATGGTAACATTTCAGCATTTTTGGTTTATTAAGCATTCTGTCAAACATTAATATGTCACAGGTCCTCATCTATTTCTGACTTGAAGAGCACTAGCCCTTCAGTGGGTTCATCCAAGAAGGTAGCTTGATGTTCTTGATAAAGGGCATCAGGCATTACCTCTAGTACTGATGCAGGTCAACCATAGTCCTTCTCAATGTAGCTGTAAAGTCATATACCATCCACACCATTAGCAAGCTTAAGCTTTCACATGTTGTTTTTACATAAAATGGATAGAGAGCTTCAATACTCTCACTCGGTCTGCCAGAAAAAGTAATGCTGACAATAAAACATATGTATTTAGTAATTCACTGCCCCTCATAACACACATTAAAAAGTGAGTACCCTTTTCCTAAAGTGGTCCTCAGCCTTTAGATTACTTGTTTGGAGGATAGACCAATGGACAATGTTGTCGCAAGGCATGGAATTACACTTGGTCAGAATGATGGCACGGGCACTGATGGCAATGAAAGATTTTGTCTGCTGCCTTCACTATAGAAGTCATATTGGTGTGTACAGTATCCTAAGTAGTAGAGAAATTACCCCAGATGACTAATCTAATACACTACTTGCCTGCTATTGACATCTGAGGGAAGGGCTATACTTCTTTCTGTACCATAGCCTTGATGAGCTCCACAAATTTAGAACCCTCAGGAGATGAAGATGCTTCCACATTTTCACCAAAATCTACAGAAACATTTTCAACAGCAGTGTCAATCAATTCCCTGGTACACACTTAATGGTTTGTTTTAGAGTAAAAGAAAAGTGCTAAAGGATATGGCATAGCCCAGAAAAACATTGCAGTTAAATGCATACCCACTTGTACACTTTCCACTAGAAAATCAGCATCCTTGGTTAAGGCCTTTGGAAATGCAGGTGGTGCATTCTAAAAGAAATCTCCATTGCTAATTTTGAGTCAGAAAAAAATAACTGTTCCTGTAGTCTTCTAACCTAGGCTGAAATAGGGCACCCTTCTACTCTCATCATTTATAAAGCGGGCACCAAATAGGATGAGTACCAGGTGTCTGCTGGAAAGGAGCAGACACTGAAAAAGCTATGTCAGAAACCCTGACTTCTGATTTAGCCCTGGGGATGGCTACTGTACTGTACAAGTCACATAAAGCACAAGCAAAGCCCTGATTTGAGATCTGTAAACAAAGGCAATCCAGAGGGCTCAAGTGGAAAGTCTGGTATCCCACCTGTGACCCATAGGGTGACAAGACTAACAAGAAACAAGAGTACACATGATTAGTCCAGATAAAATCACTTTAGCTAGTAGATCTAGAAGACTCTCCAAAATCGTCCCTGTGGGAAGAATAAAGACACCTTGTTGAAGTTTCCAGTAGCTTATTCAGTGAAGTAGGCAAATTGGCTAATCCTTTATGCCCTGTTTCTGCTAAATGGGTTTCATGGATTTCCCAGATGGAGAATGGTGAAAATGGTCATATTTCCCAGGGCTTAGGTAACTTCAGATGGGCATAAGATATGAAAATGAATGAACGCAGAGGCGCTGACATTGGAGGAAATGCACAGCAAGCATCAGACCTGATGTTACAGGGGAAAAAACTTGACTGTAGGGTATTTATCTTAAAGATCAAACATATAATCTTTGGAAATTTCCAGAACAGATTTAACATACCCTGCAAAACTCTGCAATGTTTGTTCTCCTTTTTCACTCTTTTTTTTCTTTCCCTAGCACTTGTCACTTACATCTGCATTATGCCTGGGTTTGAACAGACCATGCAAGGACTGTGAAGCATTGCTTCTCAACCAAAAAGGCAGAAAGTTATTTTTTCATCCCCATGAGGATGGCCTTATTACTACTGCTTTGCAAGTGTTGACCAGATGGGTCAGGGCAAACCAGGTGGTAGTAAGCCACCAGAAGAGGGACACTTTCCTGTTAATGTAGTCAGACTTACAAAATCAAATGAAGGCTCTTCTAATGACCTAGTTGCGGTAAATGAATCAAAAAACTCACTGCAAGTTTATTAGAGCCAGAACAAAAAAACAGAGAAATCCTACAAATATGAAATTTACAATTTTTAAGGAGGTGCTAAAAAACTCAAAAACTGAGCTGTCTGTATTTGTGTGAAAAATAATTGGAGGTCTGAGCTAGAACACTGTCAAAATTAAGAATCAGATCTGGCCCAGTGTGGCAGAACATTGTAGCGCTAGAAGAAAAAGCTTTGGGCCTTGGAAGTCCAGATCCTACCTGCCTTGTAGCTAAAGCACCTCAGAGGTAGAGCAGAAAAGGGCTGGGAGAAAAAGTTGCTAACCACTTCAGAAACCTAGAAGCTTAAGTCGTACCTTTCCTGATGTCAAAACACTTGAAAGTACGACCAATTTTTTTCTAAACCCTAAATTCATATTTGGCTTTTAAAGTCCACTTTGTTTGGAATGGCCTACAGTTGCTTCTGAGATAATTTTATAATAATCATGCATGTATGGACAGCTGTGGGACTGACAGGAAATACTCTGTATTATCGCACATTTGTAATGTAGAACTTTTTATGCTGGCAGAAGTGATAAACACTCATTGGATCTCCTGCCAGCGTCAAGTCTGTGCAACATTGTGAATATCTATCTATCTATATATATATATATATATATATATATATATATATATATATATATATATATATATATATATATATATATATATATATATAGATACACACACATACATATACATTTCTTATATATATATATATATATACATATATAAATATATATATATATATATAAATATAAATATATATATATATATGGGGGTTGTGGGGGTGGGGGCATGACCCTCTGCACAAAACGTGAGTGTATTATTTCGGTGTTTTGGCTTTTGATCTTTCAGGATCGATGATCAGCCATTCAAAATAAGTGATTTAGACGCTCAATCATTCCCTCCAATGGAGCTCTGTGCTTCCACAGATTCAAATTATGTCCTAACATTTCAAACAAATGTTCATATCTCTGGAACCGTGGAGATTACTAAAAAGATGTAAATGTCAAACTCTTCAGCACAAGATATTTTTATAGTGGTAGTATTCTTTAAGTAAATCAGTCTGGTTTAATCTAGCTAAAACATTCCTGGAAAACTGTTATTTTTGATTGGATAATTGGGCTGGTTTCTGTTTCTCTGCCTTTAATAGCCAGTGTTTTAAACCAGAAATTCTTGTTTGCTAAAGCTGCAGAGAGGCTGGCATTCTGCCCTGCTGTGATATTGGAAAAAGATGTTTATTTTCAATTGCCTTCTGCACTTCTGTTTTACTACATATCTGTACAGCTGTTTTTTTTTTTTCTCCACCCACCCGCCCAGTGGTTGTGGTGATCTTAAATTTTGTTGGCTTGGAGTTGCCCATCTCTGGTATAAAGTTGACACCGGACATTCCCTCCAGTCAAATTACATCAGCTCATTCTACTGTTTATAGTGAGAACGTATGAAACTTGAATTATCTCATTATCTTGTCTCTTCACTTTCTACAAAAAAAAAAAAAAAAAAAAAAAAAACAACCTTTCTACTTCATTTTGCTGTTTGCCATATTTATTACTGCTTCTTGGTAACCTCATTAAATTGATGACAGTATTCTACTGAATTGCTGCTTTATTAGTGCTGTCTGTTACTGTTGTGATTTGTGAGCTATTGTCTCAAAGCAATCTACTGATCAACTATATTTCATTGCTATCTACTGCAATTCATTACTGTTTAACTGCATTTTACTGCAGTTCATTGCTGTTGAACTGTATTTTTTATACTGCAAGTGCTATTCTTTTGACTATAAAAGATCAATCTGTGCTTCATTGTGAGGTTTTTCTTGCTGAGTTCTTAACTTTAAAATTGAGTAGCGTAGTCTAAAGACAGGTCTGCAGCACCCAGAGCTTCAGCTGCATGGTTTTAAACATTTTTTTAGGTATTCCAGCTACAAGTTAACTTTTTTTCTGCAAAAAAACAAACAAAAAAAGTTCTAAGCTTGTTTTCTGCCTTTCTTGTTATTAGAGTAGTCCATTTGCTGTATATGCAGGACTGTTTTGTAAGTTTTTGAGTTCCCCAGACTGTTCTGTGTTAGAAAGAAGCCTTCCAGCTTATCAGTGGAAGTGGTAAGCACAAGGTAGCCTATCTACCATAAGAGGAGTGGTTTCTGGCTCTAAAATTGTAGTTTATAGGCCGTTTGGGCAGCTGTTCTATCCCTTTCAACTTTCTGGTTTAAAAGCCCATGTTTGCACTTGTTTAAGCTCTGCGGATCCTGTTTTTGCGTCCTGCAGACTGCAAGAGCAACAGAAAGGAGAGAGACATTAAGTGCCTCCATTTTGATTTTTTTCTGATTATACTGCTTTCAGCACTTGATTTAAGTCATTTTTTTATTTAACTGCATTTTAACTATATTTGCTTTAATATTGGTACATATTCAAGTGTGCTAACTTGCACTGCATTTAAAGTAGATTACCAGTGCCAGAAAGTCTGCTCTTCAATTTTTCCCTTAAGTTCTTGCTAGATCTATTCTCTCTTGCACTTTAGCATATTTACCTAGCACTTCATTAGGCTTTTTGTAGCAATTATTGTAGCACACAAGTGCTATCAGCACTAGACGTCCTATAAGGAAACAGCTCCAGTACTTAGTAATGATGACCATCCCTTCTGGTATGTTTAAAGGTCAGTTTCCTGTGCTTTCTCCTATTAACCTTGTGAACTTGGGCATTCTAAGTCAGTGTAGCAACTGCCTGATGTACACAGACAACCCTCAGACTTGTCAGAGATGCGCTTATATCTTCAAATTGGAAGCCATGCACTTTCCAGCCAAGACCAGAACAGCTGGTCAAGAGGAGAAGGTCAACACCTGCACCACACCACATGGAACACACAGCCCTCCAGAACACCCACCATCACAGCCCTGACATGAAAACACAAACCACACACACACACCCACCTTCGTGGAGGATGGCAATAGAAATCTACCCAAACAGCAGAGACCTCCAAGGCAGAAACTCACTCGACCACAACACCACAGCACAAACCACAAGACACATAGCTCACCTACACAGTGTACCCCTCAACCTAAGCCCCTAAGGCAAAACAGCTTGCCCAATACAATAATCATAAGTGACTCAATAGTGAGGCGCACTGATGTCCCACTCACTTGACTGAATAAGGAGAAGGTAACAGCTGTCTATCAGGTGCCAGAATCTGACACATAACACATGCACTTAGGTCATTCCACAAGTGCAAGTATGACTCTGTCATTGCCCATGTGGGTGTGAATAACCTGAGACGCACCTCCCTGGACTACATGAAAAGAGACATGGTGGAGCTCTTGGATTGTGTGTCCCAGGCAGGTATGACCTTAGCCTTGAGCAGCACCCTACCATGGCCCAGAATGATACCACAGTACAAACAGAAAATGATTGACTTCAACAACTGGCTAAGTCTCTGGTGTCATTTTAAGGGAATCCAGTATCTGCTTGGGTTGACATGATTGACAGACCTTGATGCTTTGCCAGAGATGGTCTGCATCTGTCACCCCTGGGTTTCTGGGTACTCGCTAAGACTCTTGCCACCCCTATAATGTCTTTTTAGGCGGTACTCCAAAGACCAAATTACCATCATAACGGCTATAAATAAATGCAATCTGAGGGTCATGCTGCTCAACACTAGAAGTCTAAATCTCAAGATGCACTCGCTGGAAGCACTCCTCAAAATGGAGAACATCGACATTTGTGCTGTAATGGAGACCTGGTTTAAAGCAGCAGAAGGCACCCCTGTGCTATCAGGCTATAGCTCATTCCACACCTTTCAGCCCCAGAACATGGACCAAAGCTCCAAAGGTGGTGGTGTCTCCATATTCATAAAGGATATGCACACCTCCAGACTAACAGCCCAGCATAATGCATCTGAGATAGTCCAGGTACAACTAACATTGGGTAAGATGGCAATTCAGGTTGTAGCCTGCTGTAGGTCCCCAACCATGTCCCAAGACTCTCACTCCACATTCCTAAGTACCCTGGAAACTATTAAGAACCAACCCAACACTCTCATACTAGGTGACTTCAACTACCCCTCCATCAACTGGGAAAACTACTCATGCAACAATGCAGTGGCTGAATGCTTCCTGTAATTCATCAATTCCAATGCCCTGGGCCAGCTCATTCTTACCCATACTACAGAAAGCAACATCCTTGACCTGGTTATTACTAACATGGACAACCATTGCTCTACACCAATAGTCAATTCCTTCCTGGTTAGATCCAACCACAAACTAATCACCATGGAAATCCACATCTCAACCACACCCCCCACAAAGGTATCCACCATGAAAAAACTTTTCCAAAGCTAACTCTGGACTCCTAAAAACAGTGATGGTTAACTTAATGGCACTCATGACAATGGAAAATAGATGCATGACTGCCAAATCATACACCAATGCACTGTTCGAACACATACATAAATGTACGGAATTATCCATACCCAACAGAACCAAGATGCTCTCCTCCAAAAAAAGGAAGCCAATCTGGTGGTCATCTGCCATTAAACTGTACAACAGAAGGAAGAAACTTTTGCAAAAAAAAGGTGAAGTCCCATGACTGGAAAAATTCCCTTATCAGTGAGATCCCTCACCCAAAACCTCCAAAGCCAGCTATGAAGGCAGAATTGTGGCAGACACCAAAAACAACCACAAAGCCTTCTATAGTTACATCAAGAATATCCATGGTAATACCCAGATTTGCTCTGAGTTACTGCACAATGATACCTCCTATACTGAGTCAAAAGATATTAGCAACATATTGGCCGACAGATTCCGTGCCAACTTTACCTCTCTCTCCCCTCCGACCAATCTCAATATCAGAAGAATGCCAACCACACAGCATTACTGCAGCACAGGTTAAAGCTGCATTGTCCAAGGCCAAGAATATAGCTTCCATGGGACCCAACAATATCCCTGGCTGTGTTCTACATGAATTACAAAGTGAACTGGCACCACATCTGTGTGCCCTGTTCACTCACAGCCTCACCTCAGGCTCTGTCCCTACCAAATGGCGCACTGCTACAGTCATCCCTCTCCATAAAGGAGGAGCAAGTACAGACCCTGGAAATTATCTCCCCATTAGCCTGACGAGTCTGATATGTAAGGCTATGGAGCGCATCATCATGAACCTAATTAACAAGGATATAGGGAGTCTACAAACTTCTAGATCCCATGCTATTTGTTTTGTGAAAGGTAGATCATACCTGCTCAACCTGGTTGACTTCTTTGAGTTAAGTCACCAGAGCTGTGGATGAAGGTAAGGCAGTTCATACAGCATACCTAAATCTGGCCAAGGCCTTTGATACCATTCCTCACTCAGGAATTACTGATAAACTCACCAAACTAGACAACAACCCCTGTATCATTAGGTGGGTGCAAATCAGCTCACAGAACTCACAACGTAAAAGTTACGGACTCCAAGTAAGACTGCTGACCAGTCACGAGTGGAGTCCTACAGGGATCGGTCCTCTCCTAAAAAATGCATTGTCATCCTCTTTGGGAAAAACTCAGTTCCCATTAAGTGACACACCGATGGTAGCTCACTGAACACTGAAGCCATAATAAGAGATCTGGGGAGACAGGTTGACAGCAACCTCTCCTTCTACCACCACACCGCCACTGTAGTCAGAAAGCCTTCTATGTGGCACATCTCATTAGTAAGGGTTTTGCATCCAGGAAGAAAGAGGTAATTTCTATTCTTCCCTCATTAGACCAATCATAGAGTATAATGTCCTATTTAACATGTACCTCACTAGACACATGCAACAGCTGAAGAGGCCACAAAAGTACCTCACAAAGAGAATCCTTGGCCTTAAAAACATCCTACACGGACTGACTCAAAAAACATCAGCTATTCTCTGTCTCATTTTATTTATTTTACATTTGTTGACCGGGCTAGTCTAGCTGGATACATTTCCATTTTCAGTAGAGGCCCGGGGAGAAAAGCTCCACATAAATTTGAACAAAAAACGTTACAATAGACAAGCAAATGGACAAAATCATCATAGATGAAAAGACAAATAAAAAATATAGTACCCAATAACAGATATATACAAAGAGAGGATCACATTTCTAAAAATAACATTAAGTAGCTGAAATAACATCAAGAACAAGGCACAAAACAGAGAGCAAAATTGATTAATAATATTATAAAGAACTAATCATAGTAACATAAGGAGAAAGAGAAGCACTAAAATAGGAGAGGAGGAAGGGAAGCAGTATAAGAAAAGAGAAGGGAAAGTTGTAAGAGATTAGCATAGAGGAAAGAAGAAACAAGATACTCTAAAAGGAGGTAGACTTTTGTCTACTAAGAGGCAATCTCTGCTTGACTTACAAAGCCATGTCTGACCCAGCTCTGTTAGAAATACATCTAAAGAAATCCCAATCCCTCTGCACCACATTCTCCAGAGACCTCAACCTCATTACCACAATCAACAGAACATGCTGGAGGGACAGGTTCATAAGCCAGAGACTGCCCATGCTCTGGAATAGACTTCCCATACATGTCAAGCAGCGCACCTCACTGGCCTCTTCAACAGAAATCTTGATGAGTGGATGGGAAATGGAAAGTTCATCCCAGGGATCACTCCAGTGGCTCTACTTGATAGAGGCACTGGGAACCAACATTGGGCGGTACAATGCTAGGACATTTCTATGGGCTAGGCTTGTAAAGACTCCAGGGCCATTAGCCTAGTACCCACCTATGAACAGTAATTACGTTTGTAATATTTTGTAAATGACTTAGCAATACCTCAGCAAGCACTCCAATTACACAAATACTGTCAAGCATCATTTTGTTCATCCAGCTTGGAGCATTCATATGAGGCTAAGTAGTTCTGTGTTACTTGGTTGTCAAGATATTGAAACATGATATTTATGATAATAGACAAATATTATACGAACAATCAATATATATTTACCTGTACTAGACAGACAACAAATATCAAGACAGTTGTGTTTGCCATTGTGTAACCTTTACGATGAAATCTTTTAATACTTTGTATGTAGCATGGCTTTGGAATTATTAATGTAAATGCGAACAACCAATATTTAATGCCTAAAGGCATCAGTAGGATGCAACTTTAGAAACACCTGGAGGCATCATGCAGCTGTAATGAGTTGAGAGAAATGCAAGGTGCAGTATAACTCTCCCACCTGATATAGGAGCAGGGTTATGGTCCAAAAGCATGGTAAAAGTAGACCCTTGACTCTTCAAAGAATATTTGTGGGTCTGAGCTTGGCCCAGTATCGGATGACATTGTTTTCGCCCTCATTATTGGATGGTTGATGTTTAGCAAAGGCTGTTTGTCCTCACTGACCCTTCTGTATTCATTTCTGGGCCCTAAGCTGTACTTTGATAGTCTGCTTAACCTGTACTGGAAGATGGCTAAGCAACTGTGGGAGATCATTGAATAGTGGCCAATTCTGATGCCAGAGCTAGAGGAAGTCAGTTAGGTCCAGGTGCCTCCATACGTATGCTGATCTGGCACTCTACACTATCTCAATTGCCTGATGGCTTGGCTCTGTGGTTTGTGTAACATGCACTGGCCTCTTGTTCGGTTTGGTCTTAGGGACCTAATATTTGAGTTCATGTTAGTTAGGAGGTCTTCTCACTCCCCTTCAGCTTCTTGTAATTAAATCTTTGGAAACAGATATTCCTATACACGAGACAAATTATCAGTACTCCTCTTTTATTGAAGCTTCATCCAGCAATTTATGCTCTCAAATGTCTGAACATCAGTGTGAGTAAAAAGAAAAAGAAATTCTATGTTATCCTTCCCCTGAAACCCTGTATCAAGGAAGTCATTTCTGCAGCTTGCATACACAGACTCTGATCCTTCAGCACTCAATGTACCTGACCATTAATGTATCCCATCCCCTGGATGGATTCCCTTCTGACCAGGCATGCTGAGTTTAATTCCACTTTCATTTCTCTCTACCCCATAAAGGTCTTGGGATCTTGTAACACTTGACCTTACACAGTGAGTTCAAAGCTAGGAATATGTTTTACATTTTAGACTAGACATCTATTTCAGTTCCTGATATCCTTTCCAGACCAAGCCTCAGAAAACCGTCATTTTTGAAATGATGAACAGGAGACTGTATTATTAAAAGGATTCTGTGTGGTTCACTGTACGTTTCTGATGATGATGCCATTGGCCAGAGCTACAGCCACTAGGACCTGACTTTGAACAGCAGCATGGTTTGTACTCTGTTCTTTACATGATGAACTGTGCTAAGAAATCCTGGATGTATCTTTAACAGACAAGGTTCTCTTTGGGGGGAATTCCTCTCAGAAGATTGTAGATCTTCAAAAAAGAGTTAAGGTGGTTTCTATAATCCAGGAAATGTAGTATCCCTGCTAAATCTCCCCATCTGCCCTTTCCTCTGCTTCAAGGGTTGTCATCAAGTTGCTGGCCATGGCTGTCAAGGGGTTACAACAGTACAGCATTTTGGCAATCATCTACTTGGACAGTTATTTGCTAGTGTCATGACCCTCCCTCAATGAGTTTCGAGTAACTGTGAGTCTGGTCTCCACAATGGCTACAATCTTTTGGAGTCAGCATCAGCAGAGAGTTTTCCTTTTTCTGGTACGGTGTAGCTCTTCAGGACAGACTTCATATCTCTGAAAACCCAACAGTTTGATGATGTACATTCCTTGGTGAGTGTTACAAAGAAAGTGCAAGCATGTCTACTGCCATGTATAGCAACAGCAACATTCTTTGTCATTTTGACCCATTTTTCATCTGTGGATTCTATAGTGGATAGCTCACTGTTATTTGCTTCTGTCATAATTCCATTTCAGATCTGCTTACTGTGTTATGCGTTTGCTGCCTCTGACTTTCTGTGAGCCTTGGTTCCCTCTGGCTGGTTTTAAATTATCCAAAACCTCAATACAGTCACTGAGTTTGGAGCACTGCTATGAAAACCTGAGGTCTCTTCTACTCCATTGCACTTGAGAAACATATCAAATTTTACAAGATGAAGACATTCTTATAAATAAGAAAAGACAACAATAAGATGATACCTGCACAACTGTGTGAGAGTTGAGAGGAGCTCCCCACTCCTGTCTGCAGAGAAGTAATTTGTGTGTATGTGTTGTGGGGGTGACCACCAAACATGTCTTCTTGACAACACCTTGAGTTGCAATGCCAGCTTCAAAGAACCAGTGTTTCAGTCACCTTTCAACTACCTGTGATATGTTACTCCAAAAAATGACAAGTTCATGTGCATGTTTTAGTGTAGTCCTTCTCCTGCCAATAGGGGAATGGGGGAAAGAAGTTCACTTCATGTTTACATTCCCTCTCATCTCTTACTTCTCACCTATTGACAAAGTTTCTTTTGGAAAGGGAAAGTTTCATGTCTTGAGTTTCCTGTCAGAATAATTCGAACAGGTACTGTGAATTCCTATACATCAAAAATCAGCAATTTAAATAAAAGTGAATTCCAAAGCTGTCAAACCTTTCTGAGCTTCTTCTCAGAAGCAGTGGACAAGATACTGTGAATTCCTCCTACACATCAAAAATAATCTGCAATTCAAAAAAAAAAAAAAGTGAACCCCAAACTGTCGCACCTTTCCAGTGTTTCTCTGTGGGAGGGGAGGTGGCTTCACCCTTCCCTCCACTAACTCTATGATAGCTGTAGTTCAGAATATAGGGAAAGAATAATTTTGTAAAATCTTACCATAACCATAGATGTCCTTCTCTTCTATGTTGCAGTATTCTTAACATGAGGGATTCATTGCTAAAGGTGGCCCTGATGTTTGGCCATTATACAAAAGGCTTTAACTACTGCAAGGTACGTGGGACATCGCACGTAGGCCAGCAGCTATCATAGGCCATAAAAGTGACATCCACAAACACCATCCTCAAACTGAATGTCCCAGTAAGAACACCAGGGTAAGGAACAGGTGAGGTAAGCATAAATCCAGGGAAAAAAAAAACAGGGGGATGGTGGGAGGGACAGAATACTGCAACATAGAAGAGAAGGACAGCTATGGTTATGGTAAGATTTTATACAACTATTCTGTTTTCTACTCTTATGTTGAAATATTCTTAACATGAGGGAAGAGTACCAAAGCTCATGAAGAAGAAAGGGAAAGGGAAGGAGCAGAGGCGCTTTCTAAAAAACCATGGAGAACTGATCTAGCAAAGCCAGCCCTAGATTTGTAGATGCCATCCAGTTTAAAATGTTTAGTGAAGATATGAACAGAAGACCAGGTAGCTGCTTCCAAGAGGGTGTTAATATCCAAACCTTTGAAAGAAGCACATGAAGAAGCCACAGCTCTTGTAGAATGAGCCTTAACAGGAGTAGAAAGGTTCTTACCATGAAAAACATAACAAAAAGAAATAGCCTTAGAAATTCAAGTGGAAATAGTCTGACTGAAAAGAGGCATTCCCAGAGCCTGAGATGAAAAGAAACAAAAAGCTGATCAGATTTCCTGATGGTCTTACTTTTATCCAAGTAAAATCTGAGTTGTCTATGCACATCAAAGGCGTGCAGAACTCTCTCACTAGATGATTGTTGAGAGGGGAAAAAGTAGCCAAATGAATAGATTGGTTAATTGACAGCTCATTCACAACCATGGACCTAAAAAAAGGGTTAGTAAGGAAACCCTACCCTTATGGAAAACCAGGAAGGGAGGAGAAGCCATCAAGGCTTGATGTTCAAACACCTTTGTGGCTGAAGTGATGGCTAATAATAACACAGTCTTCCAAGTACAGTGCTGCAGGGAAGCTGTAGGTTCAAATGGGGAGACAGTGAGTTTTTCCAAGACAAAACTGAGGTCCCAAGGAGGAAGAACAGGTTTCCTGGGAGGTCTGATATGAAAGATGCCTTTAAGGAAGAGTTTAACCTCCAATTTAGAGGCCAAAGGAGAAGACTATGGCAGACAAACAGAAACGGCTGACAGATGAGCTTTCACAGAGGAATAAGCCAACCCAGCTTTCAGCAGTTCACACAAGTAAGATAAAACCAGAGGTATATCTACAGAAAGTGGCTCCAGTTTATGAGAAAGACACCAGATAGAAAAGTCTTCCATTTGGATGACTAGGATTTCCTAGTATTGGGTTTTCTGACCTGCAGAACCCTAAGCACATCCTTTGAAAAGAGGTGTCTGAAAGGAATCAGAAGCCAATTACCCACAGTATCAGGTGAGAGATCCTCTCTCTTGTGTGAGAAGATCCACACTGTGAAGAAACTTGTGATGACTGCCCTTGGCTAAATGCAGAAGAGGAGGGAATCAATGCTGTCTTGGCCAAAAGGGAGTCACCAACAAGATTTTTGGTTTGTCCTACTGAATCTTGGGCAGAACTTTCTGAATAAGAGGGAAGGGGGGAATGCACAGAGAAACATCCCCTTCCACGACAAAGAAAGGGCATCCACCTTCCACAAAAGAGGGTCTGGAACACTGGCACAAAAGTTTAGAAATTGTCTGTTGAAAGGGGAGGCAAAGAGCTCTACTTGAGGAATACCACACCAGTGCAGAATGTACAGAAACATATCCCTGTGAAGCATCCACTCATGGGATTGAGTCATGGACCTGCTAAAATTGTCTGCCACTACATTCTGATTGGAGAAGATGTACACTGACTGAAGGATGACCTGGTACTGAGTTTCCAGTTCCCATGCCATGAGGGCTAGCTTACACAGAAGGTATGATTCTGCCCCCCCCCTTTGTTTATATACTAAAGAACTGTGGTAGTGTCTGTAAAGTTTTACACGGCCTAGACGAAAAAGAGAGTGAAAGGTCTATGCAGCCAACAGCAGGGCTTTAATCCCTTTTATGTTTATGTGCTCCTTCCTTTTAGAAGGGGACCAAAGGCCTTGAACTATCCAGGTTACAAAGGCTGCCCCCAACCCATGCCTGAGATGTCTGTGAACAATTCCTGAACTGAAAGAGGAAGATGCAGAGGAAGGCCTGGGTTCAAGGAAATCTGCTGAATCCACCAATGAAGTTCCCTCTTCAGACTAGGAAGAAGAGGGGCAACAAAGTGCAGTGGGTGTCCAAACTGACTTGAAGTGCCACTGAAATTTCCTCATGTAAAGTTTGGCCAGAGGTAACATGGGGATGGTGGATGCCATAAACTCTAGAAGGCAGAGAAACTCCCTGGCTGCAACAGGCTGCATAGGGAGAAGGTCTTGTAAGAATTTGGATAGAGACTGAATTTTCTGAGGGAGCTGGGAGGTCAACATTTAAGCTGTCTGAATTCTGCACCCCAGGAAGACATGGTCTTGTGAAGGGGAGAGGAAAGATTTTGGGAAGTTTATTGTGTAACCCAGTCTTTGTAGAAGGGAAATAGTGAAAAGGAAATTCTGTTGCAAAGTGTCTGGAGCAGGAGATCGCCCAAACAAGGAAAGATCTGTACAGCCTGGAGTCTGCAAAAAGCAGAAAAATGAAAATGTGATGAAGGAAAAGAAAATCACAAAAATTCCCTGAAAAGGGAGTGAACAGGAATGTGAGGGTAAGTATTCTTGATGTCTAGGGAGACCCTAAAAGCTTGTGGAAAGATGAAGAGAACACTGTAGGAAAAGAAAGCATGCAGAAGGTTGGGACCTTTAGGAGAGCATTGAGGTGTGAAAGATCCAGAATAGGTCTCCAAGGGCCATCCTTTCTGGGAACCAGAAAATCCTGGAGTAGAAACCTCTTCCTCTTTGGTGCAGTGGAACTCCTTGAATAGTTCCCTGGGATTTCAATACCTGGAGCACCTCTGAAAAAACTGTAGTTGCTCTCAAGGAAAGATGGAAGAGTTTCCCACACCACAAAATATCTTTTGTGGATAAGGAAAGCACTCATGAATCTTGAGTAATTAGCTCCCAGACATGAAAGGAGATGGAAAGATGCAGAGAGAAGGTAAAGTGGCTGAAAAAAGGCTGGTAGCCACAGACTACCTGGCTTGTCTGGAAAAAGGCTGTTTTTGAGCAAAAGCAGGGTGAGAGGGTTTGGAAGCAATAGGTTTCCTAAAACTGCTCTTACTTCTGGAAGGAGGAATGAGAGATTGTTTCCTAACAGAAGTTTTAGCTGGGTAATTCCTTTGAATTTAGGAACCAGAGACACAAAATGTGTTTTAGATCCTGCAATTATTTACCTTTCTCCTGTAAGAACCTGAACAAGTCTGCTGCTACAGCCCAAAACAAAGCCTTATTATATAAGGGAGCATCCAGTAATTTAGCCATAAAGTCATCTGGAAGTGACTGAAGCCTCAACCCGGAGTATCTCTGCAAAACAGAGCCAGATGCAGTCACTCTAGCAGATGCTTCAGCTGCATCATAGATGCATTTAATGGAGTGGCATGCCACCTGGGTGGAAGTCCCCAGAAGTGATATAAGCTGGGACTTAACTTCCAATTCAGAAAGAAGCTGAGTAGCCTTTGAAAGGAGAGCCCAAGCATACTTTGTCATATGGGTTTGGTAACTGATAGCATGTAAAGCTAGGGTGGCTGACATATTAAAATTTTTTCTCAATCTTTCTATGGTCTTACTCCCTTTATCTGAAAGGAGAAGAGAAGTGGATGGTAATAGTCTAGAAAGTTCATTAACAGCCACAGAAACAGTCACTGGATCTGCTGGTGGACATTTGTAAAGAAATTTACAGTCCTCTGGAACTTTATAGAACCTATGTGGCCCTGTAGGGGCAGGGGGTTGAGACTTCGGGTCTTTGATGCAGAAGAAAAGGCATCTAGGAAAGCTGGTAAAACCAGAGGCACAGTGGAAGGAGAGGGAGAATCAATTTAAAGCAAGTTATAATACCTTTTCTGCACCTCAGAAACCTGAGAGCAGTCCCACTTGAAAACCTCCCTCATCCTGAAAATAGTCTCCCCAAAGGTGAGATCTACAGGAGACTCTGTGCCATTGGACTTTTCCTAAGGGGATGCATATTCCAAGGGACAGGTAAACTGAGCAGAGTAGGCCAATAATTTCATCCTCTGAGGAATCCTCCTCTTCAGAAGAATCCTGCACTCTAATCCTTTTCTATAGTGAAGAAGTTAGAGGGCTAGGAAAGGAAAGCCCTGAAGGAGGTTTAAGAGCCATAAAGGCAATGAACAAGCCTTGTGTGAATGCTTGCCAATCACAGAGACGGTCCTGAGGAGCAGAAACATGTTTGGTTTTTTGCTTCTTTTTAAGAGGAACATCAGCCCTGTGAAAGATGGAAGGGCTGTATGTAGGCCTACATTCAATGATGTTCTTTGGTACATCCTCCCTTATTAAGATTTGCGGAATACCTCAAGGGCCTTCAGAAATAAGCCTTGGTTCCCTCTGTTCGTCCAAAACAAATGTCTGCAAAGCCTCCATAGATGTGCCGATGGCAGGATCCCTTGCAGCCTCTGAAGTGATACCAGTCTTAGAATCGTAGCCGAAATATGGACGGGTCTCTGGGCCTTCATCGGCCTCCAAAACAATGTCTGGAAGGGCAGGCACAGCTGAAGCTTCAGGTCTAACTTTCTTAGCCCTCTTTATAGCAGGCTCAGCAGAAGACGCAGAGATACCCTCCATAACATCACACACTTATCTTTTCAGTCTCCAATTCTCTAGATAAATACTATGAGAAGAAAGGTGACTATGTAGGGTCTTAGGAAAGAGAGCTTTACAGATAGGGCAAGACTTATGGTCGTAGTTGGGCCCAAAGCAGAAGAGATACTGATCGTGATTGTCTTCATGTGGAATTTGTCTTCCACACTGGCATTTGCCATTTTTGACTGACATATAACCTCACAGCAAAAAAACAGTTGCAAAATATAAAAAAAACCACAAGCACAACACTTACTTGAAACTCTTGCATCCAGCAAACAACTCAGACTAGCAGACCATTGATCATAGACAGTGTTCAGACTGGTGGCAGAGAAGTTCAGAGGATGGTATGTGCGAACATCACTTTTATGACCTACACCAGCTGCTGGCTTTTATGTGATGTCCCACATATCTTGTGTAAATCATTGTGTGTATTCTACCTAGTCAGCAACTGTAGCTAGATAGCATATAAGTTACTGAACACGTGCAAGATCAGTGCCATTTTGTATAATCAAAGTGAATGCAGGCATGAATGGAGATGCACATGCGAGTGTGTTTGAAGTGATGAGTCAGTCAGCTTAAATATATGTTCCAGTTACAGCAACTGATGTGTTTATGTACAATAAACAACTTGAATTCATCACAGTGCCTCAGTGTCTCATTTGAATATGAGACATGTGACAAGGTGTCAGAATGGGATCCGAAGTTGAAGCAACTCGCAAACCACGAAGCACGCAGTTAGAAGTGGAAAATATACAGGAGCCAACTCGCAAACAGGTCAGTGGTTATTCAAAGGTACTTAAACTCATTTAAATGATTCTTCAGTCACCGAATAAGTGGCAAAGCATTCAAAACGTTTTAAATAATTACGGATATAAAATGTCCACAATTGCGACATGCAGATAAAAGTATTCAAAATAAATAGATAAGTATTTGAAATAATTTCTGAAGTGTTCAGATGTACAAAAAGGCTAAAATGACAAAATGTTTTCACAATGTACTACTATTTCACATTAACTGAAACTTTTAGAGGTATCAGAGGTGTCTGGAGTGTTTGCAGTATTAAAGTGAAGCCTTTTCAGACAGATCGTTGTGCATTTGAGCATAATTACAAGTACCTGCTCTATACTTGTATTTAAATGTACTTTGTTGTTATGGCAGAGGGATTTCATAGATCTGGACCGCTGGTGTTTGATATGAGAACTTGCAAGTGTTTGAGCAAGAATATATTTTCATACAGGCTGCATTTTCTGATAAAGACGCACATACAAAGGCATTCATACTTCTTAATTTAGCTGGCTCAGAAGCCATTGAGAGGGAACTTTCATTTATGTATGCACCTGCTGTGTATGCAGGGGAGGGGGAGAACTGCCATACTGTGATACACGCTGAAATATGGGAAGACCCCATGTGCTAATAAAAAAAAGTTCTGCACTCACCCTAACGTTTCATCTGTGTTGTCCATTTTCATTTCTGCCTCACCGAGTTCAGATCAAATCCCTTGAATCCGACTCGGCCGCTACACATGTTCGTGGCAATCTTGAACTCTCCAACTTCACCCTTACCCAGAATACATTGCCCCTCATTGCCTCAGATCATGTTTGCAGGCCACAGAAAGAAAAAGCTCATGTAATTTTATGGAAAGCTTAAGGAGTAGTACAGTAGTGGAAGGAAGGACAAAGCCATATCTGGAGCTATCAATATAAGAGGAATACCTCACAGAAGAGTTGCTCTATCTACCCGTTGTTCCAGATTATAATGGCGGGGGGGGGGTGGAAATGAAAATGGACAACAAAGATGGAACATTATGGTGAGTACATAACTGATGGGACAAAGTCCCCCAGCTGCTGAAATCCCTGCGTGGCCTCAAGGAAGAATATTCCGGAGCACCACTGAACCAAATGATGCTCTGCCCCTGAAGACTACATCCAGTTTCTAATGAGATATGAAGGTATGAGGAAAAGCTTCTGCACAAATGTCATCCAAGGAGGCTCTTGAATGAAAAGCTGAGGATGTTACTAATGATCTTGTAGACTGAGCACTTACTCACTTTGTTTAGGGCAAGTTTAAGTCATTATAAACAAAGGAAATTAAGTTAGTTAGCCATTTGGATAGTGGAACTTCAGACACTGATTTACGTAACTTTCCATCAGCAGAGAGACAAATAACTGGTCTGAACTGAAGTGTTTTGTTCTATGCAAATAAAAATTTGTCTGTGAACATCTAGTGAATGTAACAAATATTCTCCTTTACAGGTATAATTTGGAAAGAAAACTGGCATATTGAGAGATTGGTGAATGCTGGATTCAGTAACCACTTTGGGCAAAAAAAGATGCACTGGTTTGTAATGTAACTCTATCCTTGTGAAAAATTAAGTAAGGAGGTTTTACTGACAAGGCCTGAATTTCTTCTGGCAGAGGTAATGGCTACCAAAAACAGCATCTTCCAAGAAAGGAACTTCAGATCGCAAGTATTTGCAGGTTTGAAGGGAGGAAGGACTAAGGCTTGCAGTACTAGGGTTAAATTCCATGGTGGAGTAGGATCTCTAACTGGGGGTCCTCAAGAGAAGAGTTCCCTGTAGAAATGTCTTACAAAGTTTATGTGACATAAATTAAGAGCCATCTGGGCCAGTGTGATAGTTGTAAATCATTGCTAGTTGAACTTTGATTATGGATAAGCTGGCCCCTTGACTAAAGAGCAACACCAAGAATTCCAATACAGAATGAACCCGAGCCACCAAGGGGTCTACATAATTTTGAAGAGCCCAGTGGACAAATCTTTTCCATTTGCTATGATAAATTTGTCTTGTAGATGGTTTAAGGGAAGATAATAGAATTGGCAAACGGGTCGAGAGCATATATTGTCTGACTACTACTGGAAATGGAGATGCCAAGCTGTCAGCTTAAGGTTTAGAAGGTCTGGAAGTGTCATTTCTGTTTGGTGCGACAGCAAATCCAAAGCTAGGTCCAGAATCCAGGGTTGATGGTTCAGATGAGGCCAGAGGAAGGGGAACCAAATTTGTCGAGGCCTAAAGGGGGCAATGAGAATCCCCTTGCTCTTCAACCTGGCAGATTTCTGTAGGAACTTTGGTGTTATCGGGGGGGGGGCAATCACGAATATGAGCAACCCTCACAGACTCCCCTTGTGGGAGAATTAGGGAAAAGTAGCTGCTGTACTTGTTTAGGGGAGAGGCAAAAAGGTTGCAGCAAGGCTGGCCCGAAGTGTGGAAAATCTTTTCCGCTACTTTCAGGTTCAGGGACCACTGGTGAGGTGAAAGAATGCATCTGCTCAGTTTGTCTGCTAGCACATTGGATCTCCCTGGGATGTGCATTGCTAAAATAAAGTGGTTGGAAGAGATTGCCCACTGCCAAACCCTTCGTGCTTCTCGACAAAGAGGGCATGATTTGGTTCCTCGATTTTTTATGTACCAAACCACTGATATATTGTCTGTGTGTATTGCAACTGTCCCTGAAGGAAGAGCTTCCTGAAAGGCTTGCAACACAAAGCACTGCTCTCAATTATAGAACACTGACATACAACCTGGTCTCAATCGGGGGACCATGTATTTTGGACTACCTTTCCCAGATAATGCCCCCCCTCACCCTATCAGGGATGCATCCATGGTCACTACAGCCTTGGGCTCAGTAGAGAGACACAAGTCTGAATTACCTTTTCTCTTGTTATGTTGAGTTGGTACTTGGTCATGGCGGAGATGAGCCAGCTGTGCAAATAAGGAAACATGCAAAATCTGTGCAGTCTGAAGTGAGCTGCTACCACTGCCATACATTTGGTAAACAGCCTGAGGACTGTGGTAAGACAGAAGGGCAGCATTCTGAACTGGAAATGACTGGAAGCGTAAAAATCTGGACTGGCTTCTAGCTGGAAGCATAAAAATCTCCTGTACCATCTGTTTATCTTTATGTGCTAGCACGTGTCCAGGAGATCTATTGAGCACATCCAATCATCTTTTCCCAGAAATGGAAGTACTGACTGAATCATGACCATCCAGAACTTTGTTTTCTTTACAAAGCTGTTCAGGTTGTTGAGATCCAAAACTGATCTCTAGTCCCCTGTCTTTTTTGACACTAAAGAATCTTGCGTAAGTTCTAGATTGTTTCTGGTCTGAGGGGACCTCTTGAATGACTGTTTTGATCAACAGCTTTGTATATGAATTGCTGCTTGTTCCCTCTGACTGGATGGAACATTGGGGGAGTTTTTTTGGAATTTAAGGGAAGATGTGAAAATGGAAATGTATATTCTCTGGATATGATCCTCTGCACCCAGCTGTTTATGTCTAGCCAGGCTCTCTGGTGCAGTGATAAGTGACCCCTGATTTTATCCAGAGGGGCACAACTGGGCCTCCTTTCAGGAGTGCTGGAAGGATTTACCAAAGATATGTTCTCTGGACCCTGAGGCTGCAGGCCTTCTCTGCCACAAGGGCAGCATCTATCATTTGAACTCCCCCCTCTGCCTCTAGGGGAAGAACTTCTATGTGCGTTCTGGAAATGCCCTTGTGATTTTCCAAACCACATCTTTCCACCGTCTTGATGATTTCTCGAAAAGGATCTTTGGGGGGGGGGGGGTGGAAAAACATATGCCCACGGCAGAAAGGATCTTTCCATTCTTCTCATACCTGGATAGCATTTCTCTTACTTTGAGGTCAAAAAGAGAGGATCTGTCATTGGCAGCATTGACAAATGCAGACTTAAAAGGCTTCACAAAATCACATAAATGCATCCAGGAGTGTCTCCTAATGGCTATGCCTAAACTGACTGCTCTTGAGGTTCCTTCTGCTATGTTGGTAATAAGCCTCATAGAGGAGAACTGGGTATGGATTGTAGGGTTACCAGCTGAGAAGTGATGGAATCTTTCACTTCTTCAGACATGGATCCGGTGAGGGTACCTGAAAGCTCCTTGATCAGATTCCTCTGAAGCACAGCACAGTGTGCCAAGTAGTTCAGAGACCTTAAGGCAAAGGTCACTGAAGCATAGACAAACTTCCTCAACCTGGCCATTGCTTGCGACTCTTTGTCGAGAGGTGGACAGAGGTACTCTCATCAGCGACTTCCTTGTGGGTGTCTGCCACCACAATCATGGCATCAACCGGTGGGCCTTTGGACCAAAAGGGCTTGGTTTTTGGTAGGGACATGATCTTGTCTGATTTCTTTGGTATGGGCTCAATAGTGTTAGGTTCTTTCCAGGCCCACTGTGAGACTAATTCTAGGAGCTTGTCAGTGGGTGGGACAGAGGAAGAAGATGGGCTCGTACCAAAACCCTCCAGTACCACAGATTCCTCTGAAGAATGGTTGCTGGACTTCCTGCCACCTCTCTGTTTCAAGATCCACAAAATGTCTCTGAAAGAGATGCCTTAAGGAGGTGAGCGTGGGGGACCCCTCGCCCTTGTCAAAATCTGTGTCCTCATTGACTGATTCAGGGGAATCAATATGCTTCCTCTTGCATGACCTTTTCTTAGGGTCTTCCTTGGTGGGAGACTCCAGGGAGATATCAGAAGAAGTGGTAACACACTTGCTTGAAGTCTGGGGTTTTTGTAATGGCTATCCCTGTACAGAAGTTAGTTGAGTCTCATGGTGCAGAGACAGGGGAACAGAAGATATAGGATCCAAAGGGGAAGGCATCATCTGAATCTGAGGAGCAAACAAGACTCTCTCCAGACCCTGAAAGCAGATTTCCTGGAGAAAGCTAAAGACATGGATCTAAAAAAAATAAGCCTATGATATGTAGTCCCTCCCTGCTCCAAGGATATCCGCCCAGATGCTGAAGTCGGACATAAACTGACCATTGCCAATGCTCCGAGGTGCAGACGCAGCTCCAAGGTTCCCAGAGTCGAATACAGCACCTTGGACCCAATGGTGCAAAAACAGGCCTGTGAGATCTCTGGATCCGAGTGGATCGAAGAGCTCAGAGCAAATCTCGGATATGGGGATAGTAAGATCCCAGTATCAAAAACAGACAGAGAAGGACTACTTGGATCTGATGGCTGTCAGTCTTGGGCTGGAGTCAGAGGTGGAAGTGCCAGAGGAGGGGTTTCTGAATCTAGAGCTTCCTGACCCAATGGGGTAGGAGCCAAAAAGGGGACAGACTGGCTCTGCTCTGACAGCAACTTCCTCACTAGCCTCTTTACATCTTCTTCGGTTAGGCTTCTGGATGAACGAGTAGACAGAGCAGATGCGGACTTAGATCATTCTAAAAATGGGGATGGTACCCTCGATGAAAACGGATCCAGTGAAGGAGAATATCTCATTCTGGGTAATGTGGAGATAAGCTCTGAGATCTTTGGATTCGATGAATCCTGCTTTTTTTGAAAACTTCAGATCTGAAGAAACCATCAGATCCAAGGGGAGTGTTTAGACTTTGTCGGACCCGATATAAGAGCTAGATCTGAGAATTTAGGCTTCTTTCCTCATAGGGTCTGAGCTGTAGGATCCAAGGATGGCCTTTTTACTGATTTTTCTGATTTGGACGAAGTAGAAGAAAAACTGGGATAGGTAACAGCTACCTTTTTAGCTTTCTCTCTCTCTGTCATCTTTAGCTGGTCCAAATAAGGTCTCATTCAAAGGATGAGGGTAGAAGTTCTTTTAGTATTAGTTTATTTCAGCGATCTGCCAACACTCAGCTCTCTCGAAGATGATGAAGGCCTAGACAGAAGACACACACAGTGTGAGAGTGGAATCTTTTGTCCACATTTTTGACACTATTTAAACCAATGAGGGCCTTCCCTTTGTTAGACATAGTTTAAGGTAGAAGAAAATACCAACAGTAATTATAAACAAAAAGGTATTTAGAAGAAAACAATTTTTTTTTTTAATGGAAAGAAAGAAACAGTAGAGGGGAGAGGAATACCAACAATGGTATTTAAGGCTCTGATGTATGTAGAGGGACAGGTTAGTAATGAAGGTAAATAGAATACCAGAGAAAATAGTAAGGGTGAAAATAGTAAAATTCTATTATAAAGATCAAAGCAGAAAAATTAAATAAGTAAATTAATGTAGTTCTTCACCAGTCGCTCGGGAGATCAGAAAACTACATCTTATCGCTGAAAGCGGCAAACAAGATCAAAGGTAATGAGGGATGGTGCATTCTGGGTAAGGGTGAAGCTCGAGAGTTCAAGATTGATACGAACTTGCATAACGGCCGAGTCAGATCCAAGGGATCAGATCCAAACCCATCAGTGAGGCTGAATTGAAAATGACATCAGATAGTAAATTTAAGGAAATATACAACCCTCAAATGAATATTACAAAGGAAAGGCACGTGTTTTACACAAGAAATCAAAAGACTGGTGAAATTACAGCATTACATATCACTGACGTCAGAAATAAAGTTAAAACATGCAAATTTGGTGACCTAAGAAAGGAGTTGATAAAAGACAGGCTTGTGTGTAGTGTTAATAATGATGCAGTGAGAAAGATATTCCTTCGAGACAGTGATTTAACATTGAGAAAAGCCAATGAGATTTGTCAAATACATCAGCTTATAGAAAAGCATATGAATATGGTTACAAATGAGGAAAAATGAGCATGCAGTGTCTGCCAGTGTGAATGTTGATAAGTGTACAACATGAAGCTAGAATGAAAAAGAAATATAAACCAAATGGGGCCACAACACCCAACCTCATTGTTAACTGTTGCAATTGTGGAGGCAGTCATAAACCTAAATGCGAAAAGTGCTTAGCTTTTGGTAAGCAGTGTCATAAATTTAAAAAGTGGAATAATTTCAAAGGGCTTTGCAAGTCTAAAGTGGCACATACTTTTTACTAAAAGAGAGGAGCCAAAGAAGCAAGTAGATCAGATAGAGCTATGAGCAAACTTTCTATGTCGGTGCTTCTGTCACTGATGAAACAGTTAACACAGTAGATCAGTTGGCAACAGAAGATGAAATATTCTGTGCTGTTCTGATTAATGGGAAACTTGTAGAGCTTAAAGTAGACAATGGATCCAAGTGCAATGTTAAATCAGCACAAATTTTGCCAAAGTAACAGCTGGTGAGAAACTTGATTCAGCAAAGTGTGCAAAACTGATTGCTTGTGGTGGTGAAGAGATTCAGACTGATAGCACCGTAGCTCTCACATGCCAGTCTGCTGGGAACAGCTATGACTTGCAGTTTTATGTAGTCAAAAAAAATTGTAGTTATTGCTAGGCCTTAAAAACAGTTTGAGAATGGGACTGATTATATTTAATAAAGAGGTCCCCCATACAAATCTGAACAATAACGATAGTTTTATACAGAATATTTTTAGTGAATATGCTGATACTTTCACAGATGAGCTTGGCAAACTTCCAATCACATATTCCATGAAGTTAAATCATGAAGTAAGCTCAGCTGTCAGACCAGCAAGGAAGTTTCTGGTAGCAATGCAGAGCAAAGTCAAAGCAGAACTTCACAAAATGGTGAATTTGGGTGTCCTTACTCCAGTAAAAGAACTGACTGAATGGGTATCCTCCATGGTCGTAGCTCATAAGAAAGGCTCAGATAATATTTGAATATGTACTGATCCAAGAGACTTAAACAGCGTAAAAATCCTCATCATCCGATGTGCACAGTAGAAGTAGCCGCTGTCATGCCAAATGCCACTGTATTTTCCGTCTTAGATGCAAAAAGTTAATTTTGGTAAATTTCGATGGATCACAAAATCTTCATTGTTAACCACTTTCAGTACACCATTTGGTAGATACAGGTTTTTGAGAATGCCATTTGGGATAAATTCTGCCAGTGAAGTATTTTAATTTATGATGGAACAAATTTTTTCAATTTATCTATGTCCTATTATAGTAGACAACATTACTGTGGGGGGCAATGCTGAAGTCAAACATGACAGAAATCTCAAGAAAGCTCTAGACTGTGTTAGTGAAGTAAATCAAACTGACTTCTCATGTAAATTCAAGACTGAAAGAAGTTACTTATGTGGGTCATTTGTTTACTACTTCTGGCTTACAACCAGATCTATCTAAACAAGCAGCAGTTCTTAAGATGCCAGTTCAAGAAAACATCACATCTTTACATTTTCTTGGTAAGGTCAACTATTTAGAAAAGTTAATCGCAGACCTGAGTGAGCTTTCAGCACAGTTAAGCAAGGTGACATGCAAAAATGTAAACTGGTCCTGCTTGGACCACACCAAAAAGCACATGAAGTTCTGAAACAAAATATTGTCAGTCCATGCATATTTCATATGATGCTTCAAAGTATGGTCTTGGTACAGCATGTGTTCAAGAAGTCATACCAGTCACCTATGCATCCAGAACTTTAACCCAAACTGAAATGCAGTATGCACAAATTGAAGAGAGAGCTTTTGGCAGTAGTGTTCACAAGTTTGAAGTTCCATGATTATATTTATGGCAAACCTATTCTAATAGAGACTGATCACCAACCTCTGGTGACAATTCTGAAAAAGGCAATACCATACAGCCCCATCATGCTTGCAATACATGATGTTAAAATTGCAAAAATACAATTTCAATATTGTCTCTACAAAAGGCAAATTTCTATACCTTGCTGATGCACCCAGACAGAACAGCATGATAATGAGAAAGCAGACTTTAATGTCATGGAAGTCAGAAATTTTTCATCACATCTTGATGAATTTAGAAATCATACAGCTTCAGACCCCTTTCTCCAGAAGCTGAAACATGTTATCAGTCAAGGATGGCCAGCAGGACAAAGTAGTTTACCACTTGACATACAGAAGTATTTTCCCTACAGAGATGAGCTCATTATGGAAGTTGGAATAATCATGAAAGGTCTTAAAGTGGCAACTTCTACAGCATTACAACAGGAGAATATCAAAATTTTGCAACATGGTCACCTGTGCACTTATTCAACCAAAAGAAGGTCAAGAGGCATAGTACTTTGGCCTTCTATGTCAAAATATATAGAAAATGAAACTCTAGCATGTTCCATTTGCAACAGTACTAAATCAAACCAACGAAAAGAACCACTTCAGCTAAACCAGATCCCTGAACTACCATGGTCAACAGTTGCTATTAATATTTTTGAATGGAATGGTCAACATTACTGTTAGTAGACTCTTATTCGAATTAGTTTGAAATTGACCTTCTTCCTAACTTAACGTCTAGCACTGTCGCTACGAAATTGAAGAGACATTTTTCTGTTCATGGTAGTCCACACAAAATCGTATCTGACAATGATGCACTGTTTACAAGTCAGCAGTTCAAGAATTTTGCTGTGTCTTGGGACTTTGTTCATGTTACGAGTAGTCCTGAGTATCCACAGTCTTGGATTAGCTGAGCGTGCAGTTCAAAGTGCAAAGTACTTGTTGGAGAAATCCAGGAAAGATGGTACTGATGTTTTTCTTAACCTACTTAATATCAGAAACATTCCTCGAGATAATCTGCTTGGTTCATCTGCTCACAGATAGATGTCCAGACAGAATAGAACAGCTATTCTGATCTGTAAACAATTGATTCCAAATGCAAAGAACAGCAGAACAGTGAAGACTCAACTTTTGAAAAAAACGCGTCACACATGTTGTACTACGATAAATGCAGCGAACCCCTCAGACCATTAAGACATGGTGAGATCGTGAGAATGCAAACATCTAAAGGATATGACCGAGTGGAAATTGTCAAAAATATATGTGAAGAATCAAGATCTTAAATCGTACAATCAGATGGAATGGACTTCAGAAGAAATTGAAGACATATGACCGATCTCCGAACCAGTGACGCAGCAGACTGCCTGTGCCAGGGACTATTTCTCAGAGAGTGATTCTACACTTCTTCAAATTCCAGAAGACAGTGCATCTTCAAGTCATCCTGATATAATCCCCAGAGACTGCCCCTATTGCTAAACCCAGTCAAAGTTTTCATGTGATCAGATCAGGTAGAACTTCCAGACCAATTCCGAGATAGACAGCGACTTGGACTTGAATTCATTTGTTGTTAAATGTCAATGTAATGGTCTAGCTTGTAAAAATATTTTGTTCTCCTATTACATACCAAAAATCAAAGGGGGAAGATGTAGATCACTATGTGTATTGTACCTAGTCAGCCACTAGCTAGACAGCACATGCATGTTAAATTACTGAGCAAGTGCAAGACCAGTGCCATTTTGTACTCGGCAACAGTGAATGCAGGCATGAATGGAGATGCCATGCGAGTGTGTCTGAAGTAATGAGTCAGTCAGTTAGCTTAAATATATGCTCCTGATGTGTTTATGTACTATAAGCAAACTGAACCCATCACAGTGCCTCAGTGTCTCATTTGAATACAAGAGACATGTGACACCTTGCAGTAGTTAAAGTTTTTTAGATATCGGTCAAACATCAGGGCTGCCTTTGGCAGCGAATCCATCATGTTAACAATACTGCAACATAAGAAAAGAAAAACATTGCTCTGTTATACTACAACCTCAGATTTAGTATATGTTCCCCTCATTCAAACGTGTAGTTCTGATGTTTTGAAGATTGCAGTTATGGTCCTTGGAATTTCAACAGCTGTCCCATTATGCATCACCTCATAGTGATTCAGAATGGCTTTGACAAACATTTTGAATTCTGGCCTCTCCAATGGTTGTTCCTTTAATAACTGTAGTAGGGTTCAGTGTCATAGCAAGAGGAATTCCTCCACATCAGTTTATGACCATTTCTTAGCCTCTGTGCAGCCACCAGATCTTTGAAGTGGGAAAACTTCTACAGGCAGTACCCTCAAGGATAAATGGATAAACGTCTCCCACATAGACTGCACTATCCCTTATTCCTCATTCTCTAAAGTTTACTTTTTAAAGCTTGCTTGGCCTGTCTCCTGCATCTGTTTGATCTAGGTCTCAGTTACTCCACCATCAAGCTACATACGTTTGTTGCAACTCTTATTTATGTTTTATTTACTAGGATTTGGCTTATTTTTCAGGAAAGAAAAGTTCTAATACAGGCATCACAATTTGGAGAAGAGCTAAGTTTTCACCACTTTAGACTGGTGAAAACAGAGAACCACAAAACAACCCCCCTAAGTCATTACACAAGTCACAGAAAACTAGCAAAAACAGAACTGTAGCAAGGATGCATGGCACCCTTGGTAGCACATCGTAAATCTTAAAAAGTTTTGATATATTGCAAACTGTCATAAAGAGATCACAATTATGATTATTTACAAACTGGCTTACAAACTCTCTCTAACTACTTTTTAAAGCAACTTTCTTTGGGGAGGAACAGAAGTTTTACAGTTTATAAGGTACATAAGTAACCACAATAGTTTAATGGCAACACAACATATCACACAGATAAACCATTCAATAAAACTGCAAGAAAGACCAAGCAAAGCTAGAGTCTTCACTGTGTAATATTTTAAACCTTCTGACTGTGTTACATTTTTAATCTCAAAACTTTGATGTTGTTTATAATATTTTTTTTTCCGCTCACCCTTCCTTCATTATTACTGGCCCAGCCCTCATGTTCTGCCTGTGCTGACTCCAGCAGCTACTTCATGTCCCCTCCAAGACTTATTCCGGTAATCGTTGGGACCAGCCACCGATCACAGGCAATGGGGCTCGGTACTTCTGAGCTTCAGTCTGGGGGGAATCTTACTTTGGCCTACCCTATTACTACCCCCTCCCCCTTTCTGGCAGTGTGGTATGGTCCTGGTGTGATGCACTATAGGATCCATGGTATATCATCCAAGCTCTGTGGCAATTCATCAAAGTCCCACTGCTCCCTGATGACCACACCACCTCTTGCAACTTCCATGCCTCCACCAGGGATCTTCATCTGCAGATGTGCATGTATCATGCACTCCCCTCCAGGATGGGCATGCCAATCCTGCTCTGCCACTCCATCAGTTGCCTGAGACGCTATTCCAACCAGAGTTGCCTGGTTCATAGTCAGGGCTTTATCCTTCTATGCTACCAGAGTGGCTATGTTTTGCAGGTTATGTTTATCTCAATGCTTCCATCTACCCATCTATATAACAACCACCTAATATCTACATGCCAGTGCTCATATTTCCATGTTACAATGTCAACTTGGTCCAAGTTGCAGCTGAAAAAAAGTCCTTCGGCTAGCCCAACAACCCAGTTAAAACAGTGAAAGAAATATGACTTATGACTGACCTAAGGTTCTGTATGTCAATACTAGGGAAAGAACTTTAATAAGAAGTACCTGCAGATTTATCTATTACTTATTTATTAGTTTTTGCTTACTATGAAAGACTGACTGGGCCATGAAAGACCCCTTTTCAGCAGAGGCCCAGACAAAAAAGATCAAGTCAACAAATTTTTACACAAGAAGTTATACAGTACAATAAATACAAAAAAATGTTAAATATCACATTTAAAAAATTAATATACAACAAAAAATACATAAGTGAAATAGATCTTAGACTCAGAAACCGATCACAGATTCTTCTAGCAAGAGTTACTGCACCTAGAAAAAAAGGGTCTCTCATGACAAGAATTTTAAGTCTGAGGAGGTTGAAGGCTAGAAAGATATGCTTCTCATTTACAAATATCCTAAGGGAGAAATGGCTCTTTAATAGGTGTCCTGAACTGATAGATCCCCATGTTAGGAAGCCCTTCAAATCTTCAAGGCTGCAAAAGAAGTCAAATTTTCCCCAGAATGGAAGTTAGAGACAGGCAACATATGAATCCTGACTGCAGAATAATACAAGATTAACTCATTTTTACAAGCATCTTTATTTTCTTCATATAGTACAAAGTGACATGATTGCACATACAGTTATATAAAGGAAAATAAACCATTACTAAGGTTTTACTTTTTCATGCATTATACATATATGGTTTCCTTAATAATTATTCATTTTAAAATTACATATATTGCTCACATTTTACCTTCCTTAAAATTTCACTCCTCTGCCTTCTGAACATTACTCTGCATGTAGTGATCCCACAGATTCCATTTCTATGTAGTTTGCACCTTCCCATTTCCAAAGATTCTGCCCTCCAATTCTTTAATCTCCTACATCACATTCAATAAGTCTTTTACAGCTGATTTAGCTTTTGATTTCCTAGTAACTGCTTTTTTTGGCAGCCAACAGCATTAAACTGTTTAACCTCTCTTGATAGATTCTTATAGTTATTATTTACATTGCCTAACTGCTTGCTCCTATTTAACCATAGATTCTGTTCTAGACAAAAATAAACTCAACCAGGTTAGTTTCACTTACCACTCCAGTATCCTTTTCTCTTTGCCTGTACACTGTTATCAATTACTGGTAGGGAAGGAACACAAACTTCTGCTTGACCTCATTCCACTCTATGACTTTTCCTTCGCTAATTATTTACTCCCAATACTGTGTTTCTATTGCTGATTTTTTCAAATAAATTCCATCGCTCTCTTGCCTATTTTCGATGCACCTACTTTTGCTGACTAAGTCATTGTGCTAATAATTGTGCTCTGGGGTTATCCAAAAATACTTACTTAGCAACACACTCTCTAAACTGATGCATACTACCCAAATACTCATTTTCCCTCTAGCACTCAACAATTGCTCCTCCTCTTGTTCTGTACTATCCCCTTTATCCACAATACTTTAAACTTTGAACACACCACTAAATAATTCCTATCAATTCTTTCCACACATCTCCTGTCGCTCTCATTTCTACCACATTTTTCATTTTATCCTACTCCTTAGCTATCTCTTCTCAAAAAGTGCTTAACTTCCCTAAAAAAAAAAAAACTACCTTTTCCACTACCAATTACATTTCTTTTTAATAGATAAGCACACCCATGAAAAACATTCATCCTGGAAACTAATTCTCACTCCCATAATTTTTGTAAACTCTTTAACAGACGTTTTAGGTGGTATATAAATACATGCCAATGTAACCCTCCTCCTCTGCCAATAACCTCTTATTAACAGAAATCTACCACTGTCATAATACAATTCAATACTCTGCTTCTTGTCTGCATTACTTACCTTCCATGAAATAACTGATAAGGCAGCCATTCTGATAAGGTACTATTACATTTATATATTTTTTAAAAAAATATCTTGTAGAATGTTTCTAACATGCAATTTATATGCACTCAATGTTTGGCAGGCTGATATTGTACGTAACTGCAGCTTCCTATTTCTGTTTCAACCCATCTTACATTTTCTCAGACTTTGTTTCAATAAAAACATTCATAAAAAAATTCATTTTAGCCTCCCAACTTCTTTTAACTCTTTCTCTCTCTCACACACAAACTATATACAATTTCCCCAGTGCAAAGATTTTTGACAGATGAGAAGGAACCTCCTGAATAAGAAAAGTTGAGTTTACACTTGCATGATTTGCCCACATGGAGGAGCAAGTCCGTTAGTCACACGTTTTCTGAGCAAATTGCTGCTCAAATGAACTAATAAGCAAGATCACCCTAAGAAACCCAGCAATTTCTAGAACCGAAGCAGTTAGCATCAGAGCATGGAGCTCCATGTAAAACTTGCCAAAAGAGAAAAACAGCAATGACTTAAAAAGGCAAAGCCTCTGACATTTGTGGAGTTATTTGGCCCAAAGCAAAGAGCACCAAGTTTGCCTGGGACATCATATGACAAACCAAGAGTGAACTGTAACATCCTTCACTCAACCTTATAGAGGCAGAATCAGACAGAAGTTGGGTTATGTGGTTACGATTGGAAAGGCAGACAAGTTATACACTGGCAATCTGCAAAGGAAAAATATTTTGTTTACCACTGAGTGCACACACACGGAAAAAACAGTTTATCTGTACACTAGTAAATCGACATTGCCTGAAGCTTGCACTGTCACAAGGAAGTGATGGGACCTAACTGACTACTGCCACATCCTCATTGCCATAACAGGGTAACAGCAAGTTCCTCCCTGCTGGTTGATGTACTGGGCTACAGCCATATTTATCTAAATAAATGGCTAGAACTCACTTGAGAAATCACTCCTGAAAAGCCAAAAGTAATAAGAATACTGTCATTCTCCCAGGTGTGAGACAGAATCCTCAGGCATCCTAGTCCCTTGTATTATCTAAAGCCATGCTGGTTCCCAGACACATCCATGAAGACAGTCACCTGAGGAGTTTGGGGCTGATCAGAAGGACTGCCAAATCCAGCCAACAGACTTCATACCATGGAGATTTGTACAGAATAAAGAAGAGCTGAAATGTGGAGGCTACAATATTCAGAGGGACCAGTGGACAGCCATAATATGGTGTCCAAGGAATACCCTAAAAGAGGAGATGAGGCAGCAAGAGGCATGTCATCCATCTTAGTAAAAATCTTGGATCCCTGTAGACTGAACTGAGATGCTAGTTCAGACATACATTTGATAAATACCTAAAGGATGGAGGTTAAGTCCAAATGGAAGCATCCAAAACTGAAAGTAACTGACTCCAACCTAAAAGTGATGAAAGATCCATGGCACTTTTTCTGAGGATGCAGACATCTTGGAGGACTACACACATCCAACTTCTACTGGCTAAACAATGACAGATGGACTACACTATGCCCATTTTAAAAGTATCTTTGTGAATAAATGTGTTTAGGCCACTAAGATCCAAAACTGGCTTGAGGTCTTTGGTTTCCTGAAGGAAACTGAAATAATATCCTAACGCTTTCTGGATATGTGGGATCTCTGGAATGGTACTTCTATTGAGGATTTCTTGCACCTCGTCCTTTGCCACACACTTCTGATATGGTGGAATTTCTGACAAGATAAATGACAGGTAGGGTGAGAAAGGGAACTGAATAGCCTAGGCAAAAACCTCCCTGAACCATACATTCTTGGAAGTCTTTCTCTATCTTGGGATACAAAGGTAGAACCGCCCCTGACTACCCCCTGTGGGAGACCATTCTGCAATCCAACCTGGTTAATACAAAAGTCTCTGGCTCTGAGACCAGAGGTTGTCTAAGGCAAATGGCTGCATTACACAACATGTTAACTGTCAGGTTGCAACAACTAGAAGAGGTCAAAAAGAAACCACGTGGTAGCTCCTCTGCAGCATACTGTAATTCATCAGCTATGTAACTCTAGAAGGAAATCATGTGCACTAAATAACTAAGTACGAACATACAGAATATAAGGACACACTTTCTAAATCTTTTCATGGTCCAATACTCCATAATAAGGAATGGAAAGCAAAGTTATATGGAATGGGAGCCCTACACAGGGTTGTTAATGACACAGTCATGTCAGGCTTGGCTTTCTCTACCCAAAGTGAACACTCCTTATGGGTTATAAAATTTGGTCCACTATCTTCTATACTGAAGCAAACATGTCAATGTTCTCCCATACAAATGTAGAGGCATCTTAACTAGCTAGGATGACTGAAGAAAAGAACAAGCATTCTGAAACATCCACTGGGGAAGACTGGTCTGATGGCCTGCCCTCCTCCTCTTCAGGTACATATTGTGCAAGAACACTCCAAACTGGGGGTCATCAGGTGGGGAAGGAGCAGGTCCACTCTGTTAACCAGCTAATCAAATGGAAAACTGAGATCTGGCTCTAAGTCCTTTAATTTTTCAGAGACATTTCTTAGGTCTCTGGTGGCAGTTCTAACTTTCATGGGTCAGGCTGCCTTCTGGGATAATGAGCGCTGGAAGATGTCAGACAATAATGGGTGGATGCTACAAGAGCTGCTGTTCGGCATCTCAAGTAGTTAAAGAAGATGGGGGAAGACATATCTACATTAGTGATCTCACAGAAATCTCTCTAATGAGATAAAAGTCTCTTTGGTGGGAAAAAGGAGGTATCTCCAGCCAGTGGCCTCAGAGTGTCCATGTTGAGATGCCTTACAGTGGATATACAGATGTTTGAAAAGTCAACATCAAAGAAGTCAGCACAGGGAAGCCTATAATAAGAAGGAGCATGCAAGAGTGAAGCCTGTGACAACAAAAATGGTGCAGCAAATATAACCTTTGAGCAGGAGATGGAACCACTGAGGTCAAAGAAAAGGATGTGCCAGTCTGAAGTAAAGTAGCAGACTTATCATATCCTGATACTATGGGCTCTAGATTGTTGGGAAGCATATGTCCACACAGCTGTGGCCACTTAATCAGAGTGTACTTAAGTAAACTGTAGTGATTATCTCAATGGAACCAGTGTGAAAAGCTTTGGAGATGAATGAACAACAGAAACCAAAGAGGAAAAGGAATGCACTCTTAATCCAGACCAGAAAGCTTCTTCAGAAGTAAAAAAAAAATTCTATAAAGTTCCTGTGCCTCCTAATGGTGGCATCATTAAAATCAAGACAGTATGAAAACAGACTGGTGTCAGTCTGTGTGCCAAGGCAGTACAAACATCTAACATGCTTCTCTGGGGAATGTTTGAATGTCCCTGGCCACAGGCACATTTAGAAACAGAGAACACTGACTAACTGGGATGGCAGGCATACGCCAGTGATGGCAGGAAAAAAGAAATTCCTCTGGAACTTGGGAAACATGATAGGTGCAACTGTGGCAAGGAGAGAGAGAGAACAAGGTGTACGAAAAAACAAACACTGTCTATATTAAAATAATCTTCAAAAGCTTTAAAGCAGACAGACCATTTTTTCTGTGGTTCACACAGCCTATCTAGATCTCGCCAAGGCTTCTGACACCATCCCCCACTCTGGAATTATAGACAAACTCACTAAACTAGGTATAAATCCCTATGTCACAAGATGAGTTGCCAACTGGCTCACTGACAGAACCCACACTGTGAAAGTAGCAGACTACAAATCCAGCTTCAGACCAGTGACAAGTGGAGTACCACAGGGTTCAGTCCTGGGTCCTTTCCTGTTTGGTATCTACTTCTCTGAAGTACAGGCCAACACAGAAGGTCTTTGGCTAATGAAGTTCACAGATGACTGCAAACTAGGAGCCATAATCAAAACTCCAAAAGATGTGGACATCCTACAAAAGGGCCTTACTGAGACAGATGCCTGGTGTCAAAAGCCATGGCCTCAAGCTCAATGCCAAAAAGTGCATTGTCATTCCTTTTGGTAAAAACTCTGTACCCATAAACTACCACATAGGTGGTAGTCTACTTAACACCGAAAGAGTGATAAGAGACCTTGGGACACAGGTGGACAGTAGTCTCTCCTTTGATAATCACATCACCACAGTAGTCAGGAAATCCTTCTATGTGGCACACCTCATCACAAAAGGTTTCTCATCCAGGAAAAAAGAGGTCACTGTTCCCCTCTACTCGTCACTCATTAGACCCATTATAGAGTACAACGCCCCTTTTGGTATGTACCTCACAAGACATCTACAACAACTGGAAAGGTCACAGAAATACCTCACAAAGAGGATTACCGGCCTCAAAGAGATGCCCTATGCAAACCATCTCAAAAAACTGCAGCTTTACTCCGTTGCATATCGCCTACTCAGAGGCGACCTCTGCCTAACACACAAAGCTATGTCAAACCCAGAGCTTTTAGATATGCTCCACTTAAAGAAATCCCAATCCCTATGAGCTACACGCTCTAGGGACCTAAACCTCGTCACCACAATAAACAGAACATGCTGGAGGGATAGATTCCTGTCCCAGAGACTTCCCATACTCTGGAACAAACTACCTATCTATATCAAACAAAGCTCCTCGTTAGCACTCTTCAAGAAAAATCTTGATGATTGGATGGGAGATAGGAAATTCACCCCGGGGATCACTTCTGTGGCTCTGCTCGACAGTGGCACAGGAAAATAATTTTCTTCGGTGGCGAAAGCCAGGGTACCTTTGGCTAGGCTTATATAGGCCCTAGGGCCAATAGCCTAGTACCTACCTATGAACCTAAAACTTTCTTGCAACAATGAAGTGGAGACAGATGGCTTCTAGTGCATGACAGAAAAGTTTTGCCTGCCATCTGGTTCTAATATCTGTAACGTACGCCTTAGAGTTACTGATCTGTGATGTTTTCCAGTTATGCGTTATATGCTCCAAGGAAAGTCCCAGTAGCGAGGAGAGGTAAAACAGAAAGGAAGTTGCACTAACTAGTGAACTACTAGTACAACTGTAAAAGAAATAATTGAAAAAAGGGATACGTTTAAGACAAAATGTGAGTCAAATACTAAAGCGAAAATGAGAACTAAACTGAGAATTTGTTGCAAAATAAATGCACATGAAAGGCAAGCCATATGATGGTGTAATGCGGCAGTAATGTAGTACAGAGAAATAATTGTATAACAGAAATTCAAGTGTAAGAGTAAATTCTGTCCAACTGATTAAGTTTACAGATTGCTAGAAAAGACATTTCTCCAAGATGTGCAAATGTGTGTGTATATATGTATACACACACACACACACACAGCGGATATTAAAAACGTACACACTCCTGTTAAAATGCCAGGTTTTTATGATATAAAAAATGAGACCACAATAAATAATTTCAAAACTTTTCCCACCTTTAATGTGACCTATAACCTGCATAATTCAATTTAAAAACAAATCTGTTAGGAGAAAAAATATAAAAACTAAAAAATGTACAATAAGCTGGTTGCATACGTGTGCACACCCTTAAACTAATACTTTGTTGAAGCACCTTTCGATTTAATTACAGAATTCAGTCTTCTTGGGTAAAAGTCTATCAGCATGGCAAATCTTGACTTGGCAATATTTGCCCACTCTTCCTTGAAAAGCACTCCAAATGTCAGATTGCGAGGGCATCTCTTGTCCGCAGACCTATGCAGGTCACCCCACAGATTTTCTATTGGATTTAGGTCTGGGCTTTGGCTGGGCCATTCCAAAACTTTAATATTCTTCTGTTGAAGCCATTCTTTTATTGATTTGGATGTAAGCTTGGGGTCATTGTCGTGTTGAAAGGTGAAATTCCTCTTCATCTTCAGCTTTCTAGCAGATGTCTGAAGGTTTTGGGCCAAAAGTGACTGGAATTTGGAACTGCTCATAATTCCCTCCACCTTGACTAAAGCCCCAGTTCCAACTGAAGAAAAGCAACCCCTCAAAGCATACTGCCACCACCATGCTTCACTGTGGGGATGCTGTTATTTTGGTGATGTGAAGTGCTGTTTTTGCGCTAAACGTACCTTTTATAATTGTGGCCAAAAAGTACAAGCTTGGTCTCATCAGACCAGAATACATTTCCCACATACGTTTGGAAGACTTAATGTATTGTTTTGCAAATTTTAGCCAAGCCTAAATGTATTTCTGTGTAAGAAAAGGCTTCCGTCTTGCAACACTACCACACAGGCCAGACATATGGAGAATACGGGAGACTGTTGTCTCATGTAGTACACAACCAGCACTTGCCATTAATTCCTGCAGCTCCTTCACTGTTGCTGTAAGTCTCTTGGCAGCCTATCTGACCAGTTTTTGTCTTGTCTTTTCATTAATTTTGAAGGGACATCCAGTTCTTTGCAATGTCACCATTGTCCCATAATTTCTCCACTTTTTGATGACTACCTTCACTGTGTTCCATGGTATATCCAATGCTGTGGAAATGTTTTTGTACCCTTCTCCTGACTGATACCTTTCAACAATGAGATCCCTTTGATGCTTTGTAAGCTCTCTGCGAACCATGACTTTTGCTGTAGCAGGCAATTGAGTAAATGTCAGGAAAATCCTACTAGGACAGCTGAACTTTACTTGGGATTAATCAGAGTCTCTCTAATTGATGGCAGGTGTGTACCCAAGAAGACTGAATGCTGTAATTAAAGCAAAAGGTGCTTCAACAAAGTACTAGTTTAAGGCTGTGCACACTTATGCAACCAGCTTACTGCACGCTTTTTTTTAATTTTTTATATTTTTCCCCTAACAGGTTTGTTTTTCAATTGAATTGTACAGGTCACATTAAGGTGGGAAAAGTTTTGAAATGATTTATTGTGGTCTCATTTTTTTTGTATCACAAAAACCTGGCATTTTAACAGGGGTGTGTACGCTTTTTATATCCACTGTAAATATAAATATTATATATAGATATATACATATATATATATATATATATATATATATATATATATATATATATATATATACACACACACACACACCCCTAGCAATATTATATATCAGTTTATCATCAAGATGTGGAAATACAGTTCAACGAAAATGGGTTGGTTAAACTTGCGTTCTACCACCGCCCATAATGTCAAACTGCAACGATACGACTTCATATTACCGAAAGTGAGTACACATTCGTTAATATTAAGTCAACATTTTAAACTGAGATCTCAGTACAGTGCATATGGGGAAATGTTCCATTTTCCTCACTGTAGTGTAATTTCGGACTTGGTATATATAATATGCAGGGTGTATGGGAGGTGCAGCCCCCCACGAGTGGTGCAGGGGAGGCTTGCTCACTTGCAAAAACATTACAGGTAACATAGACTTTCGACATTGGAACTTCCAGTGTTAAACTTGGTCGACTTCTTCAAAACAGTCACCAAAGCCATGGATGAGGGAAAGACTGTGCACACCACCTACCTTGACCTAGCCAAATCCTCTGACACTATTCCTCACTCGGGCATAACCCACCTACCTTGACCTAGCCAAAGCTTTTGACACTATTCCCCATTCGGGCATAACAGATAAACTCTCCCAGCTAGGTGTCAACCTGTATGTTACCAGATGGGTAGCTAACTGGCTCATTGATAGAACCCACTCAGTCAAAATAAAGAAGCCACATCTAGTAGTAAACCCATAATGAGTGGTGTATCCCAAGGATCCGTCTTGGGGCCTCTTCTGCTTGGGATATACTTTTCTGAGGTGCAAGTTAAAACCAGTGGTCTGTGGCTGTCCAAGTTTGCAGATGACTGCAAGCTGGGCACCGTCTTAAATTCCCCTAGTGATGTGTCCTCCAAGAGGGCCTTACCAAAACTAATGACCGTTGCCAGAATCATGGCAAAATACTGAATGCCAAGAAATGCATCATTATCCCCTTTGTGGAAAATGGCATACCCCACTAATTATCACATTAATAACAATGTACTTAGCACGCAATCAGTCATGAGAGACTTGGGCACCCAGGTTGATAGCAACCTGACTTTTGACAACCATGTTCCCTCCATTGTATGGAAGGCTTTCTACATGGCCCAGCTCATAAGTAAGGGTATTTCATCCAGGAACAAGGAGGTGATAACATCCCTGTACCCTTATCAGACCCATTATAGAGTACAATGCCCCCTGCAGCACCTTGCCAAGCACATGCAGCAGCTGGAGAGACCACAGAGGTTCCTGACCAGGAAAATCCAGGGTCTCAAACACCTATCCCATACAGATAGGCTAAAGGCCCTATCCTGCTACTCAGTCTCGTACAGACTGCCCAGAGGTGACCTGTGTCTGGCATACAAGGCCACCTCACACCCAGCCTTGATGGAGTTGATGCATAGCCGTAAGACAAACTCCACTCGCGCAACCTGCATGCAAGGCCTTAACCTGGTCTGTGACATTAATAGAACTTGTTGGTGGGATAAATTTGTGTCTCAAAGACTCCCCCATCTGTGGAATAGACTCCCTGTCCATGTCAAGCAGAGTACCTCTCTAGCCCTCTAAGAGGACCTGGATGACTGGATGGGAAACAGAAAAAAACGCCCCTGGGTTCCCACTGGACAAGCTGACTGAGGGAACATGGGCAAAATTCTTGGCTAGGCTTATAAGGCCTCCAGGCCAACAGCCTAGTATCATCCTATGAATGTCAATTCTGTGGTTACCAATTCTGACATTTTGGTAATTCAGCATTACCAAATGTGGATAAACAAGTCAATCATTTTGTGGAAAAACGTTTTGATTTTCCACATTTTGATAGTAAACCTATGGATCTATATCAGATGATAGAATTTTCAGAAACTCAAAATTCATACAGATGAGACCATATGATTGAGTTTCTGAAAACTCAAAACAAACAAAAAAAGCACTCACAAAATTCAGGGGTAAGCCCCCCTGCAAATTATATATACCAACTCCGAGATCGCACTACAGTGAGGAAAAGTGTAAATTTCCCGATCCTCGCAGTAACATGAGCTGTATTCGAAAGCTTTGAGTTTTCAAAAACTCGATCATCTCGACCATATGAATTTTGTGTTTCTGAAAACTCAAACTGATGGGATCTATATATATATATATATATATATATATATATATATATATATATATACACACACATATATATATATATATATATATATATACACACACATACACATATATATATATATATACATATATACACACACACACCCACGACAGATCTATATGTTTCTCTACTTCTCTCTCTCTCTATATATATATATATATATATATATATATATATATATATATATATATATACACACACACACAGACACACACACACAACAGTTCTATAGCTATGTCTGTACTTATCTCTCTCTCTCTCTGTATATATATATATATATATATATATATATATATATATATATATATATATATATTTTTTTTTTTCAAATTAATGTTTATGTTTTTGAACAGAAGCATTAAACATGATATTGACTGGTGAATAAGGCTGACATAATGAAGCCAGAAAATGTTTCAGACACTTAGATAACCATGCAAGTCAACCATTGGCAAAAAAAAATTGTTCCAAATTAAGGGCAGAATGCTAAATTTAAACTACAGTCAGAGAAGAGTACAATATGTTCAGTGAAGATGCTTTTAAAGCACTAAGGTTCAATGGTAATGAGCAGAGAACTGTATGGGCATTATCACATTCCGGCCACTTGTTGGCAACACTTACACAAACACTACTGATATCAATTCTAAAATAGGTACAAAATAATTTTCTTAAAGATGTAAGTACTCATATTTTTGGATTCTTTGAATTGTGAGGAAATGGAATGATAAAATTAGTCTGAACTGTAAAACTAAACAGTAACTGTATATAAACAGCCAGTCACTTACAATACTATGCAGAGCCACTGAAATGATATCATGCATTAATAAGCTGATTTATTTTAATCTTTAAGTATATGAGGAGATTTTCAAATAAAATTAAAACTGATGCCATGCTAGTGATGCAAGCTCTAAAGAAAGTACAAATATTCCTCAGGATTAAAACAGAGCAAAAGAGAAATATTGGTCATCACCAAGAAAATCTGTGGTGGTGGTGCTACAGCAGCGTTGTCGCCTCACAGTAAGACGCTGTCCGGTTCGATTCTCAGCTAGAGCGTCTTTTGCGTGGTGACAGGCGTGAATGGGCGAAACTTCGTTGAAGGTTGTGCGTCAGAGCTGGTAACTCGGCACGTAAAAATTAACTACCAATCATTAGCGGACCGGAGTTCCGCTGTGGCGACCCCTAACTGGGAAAAGCCGAAAGACAGACACACACACACACCAAGAAACAATTAGAGGCAACAGAATGGGCGAGTAGCAGGTTTGAATTTGCAGTAATATGCAAAATGTTACTTAAGTGCCATTTGCTATTGTTTACAGTTAATTAAGAGCATATGTGAAATACGAGAAGCAAGTCAGAAATACACAAGTCATGGCCTGACATTAGAAGGAATGAAGTATAATGCAGAAAAAGTCCAAAGACACTGTGCAACAGCCTGAAAATAAGCAGGCATTACAGAAGTTTCTGGGAATGAATCAGTATCTTGCTAAGTTTCTAACTGATATGACTGAAATAAATATAAAAAGAATGAAGAACGAATTAGTTGGACTGCTTGCTGTTTTCCTGGAGTTGTTCTTCAACCTTGTTCTAAGTTTATCTTCTGGTGGATTCGTGAAGTAAATATAACTCTAAGATAGCTGCTAGAGTAAGATGCAGTCTGAGAATGGGGCTATAAATGAAAGAGAGCTTTGAAATACATAAGAAAATAGTTACACATGCTCCCACATTAAAATAGTATCATATGAATAAGCCACTTGTGCTGCATATAGATTTCAATCGGAACGGTACAGAAGCTGCAAGAAACTAGCTGCCTATCTTTCAAGACCATTTACAGATGTTTAAATGAGATATGCTTTGACAGAAAAGGAACTTACCATAACTGCAGATATTCAAATATCTTTTATTGTTGCAGTAGTGCTGACTCTTAGGGACTTCTGCCACAAAAGACAGTGTGTGGCCTGATGTCCAGAGCTTTACACATTTCCCTCTCTTTGCCAAAGAGATAGTCTCCCACTAGGGCATCCTTACCCTTGCAGTACAACAGGGATGCCTGCCTACACTATCATTAGTTTTTTTTTTCTGACTCCTGTATGTAACATGGGTCTGTAGAATACAGAACAGTAATCACCCAGTTGACAAGCATCAACCAGAACCACCCAGAATCTTCCTCTAAAAGTACTAAATAAACATGAGGAAAAGGGCCCCTTGTAAGAAGAGAAGGAAAATGAGACAAAAATGGTGACTGAGTACCCATTGCAATCTCAAGATGGCAACAAAAATTATCAGATTGGCAATACGGAGGAAAATCTGCAACATTTACAAGATACTACACAACTGTACTATGCTCTTTGCATTGTTCATTGTTGCAGTTGTACAAACTCTTGGAAGTGTTCTCAAAGATTAAACAGTTTGGTCCTATCACAGAAGGGGTTGATGAGCCCTTGTGGGTTGGCAGTACCAAATTTTCCCTGGCCTAAGCTGTACTGTTTGGAAAAGATATGGCTAGATGACAAGGTATCTTCTTTTAACAAGGCCTGAAAGCTGGTACCCAAGGTTGGGAGCCTCAGTCTGACTTCAGAGATGCACTGATGAATGCATCTTCCAAGGATTCAATAATCATCTGTAGATTATTTATTTGGTATTAGTTTTTACTTGGATCATTCAGTTTCTGCCCTACAAGAGAGTGAGTTTTTTCAAATTAGAAGGTTACGTTCAGACAGAAAAAAATGTTATTAGTGAATCTTATAGGTTTTCCAAATGAGGATATTCTAATTTTATTTTTTTGCCTATTGGGAAGTGGCTTAAACTCCTAGATTGAAATTAAATAATTGCAATTCTAATAAATATTAAGCTAGATTTAATGTTAATTATAAGAAACAACCTATTTATTTTGTTACACAGTATGTTCTTTCTAATGAAATTGTTTTAGGAGTGAAGAACTGGAATATTTTATTGATTGATGCTGACTTAAAAAAAACTTTTACCTAAGGCAACTTTTAACTGTGATAACATCAAAACATTCCAAAGTCTAAACAATAAATTCTTCAAGGAGTCAGGACAGTGTGTGTAACAGATGTAAATGCATGCAGTGACACATTATGGATCCTGGTATTTCTGCTATTGTGCTTGTTTCTGCTGTAAGTGTAAATCAGCTATTTACAATGCAGGTGATCTGACATCATGGTTTTGCATAGAGATTAAAGACAGCATACAAATCTGAGATGTGTGACATTCCTGCTGCTAAATTATTAAAAGTAGCACATGTGGAGGATACGTTTATAGCATATGATATTATAAATAAAATGGCCTGCAGTTTATCAATGGCAGGTGTAATGCTTAAGGAAGAGATTTATTACAAGCTTGCTTGAGAAACATCTGGAAGTTGCATACATCTGCCCAAGATCCGCATTCCTACGCACTTAGCAGATATGTTAACCAACACTTGATCTGTAGCTGTTTTCTACTACCGTGGAGGCTATAGTTTGGCATCAAGTTGACTATTTCTGTATAATGTTTGGCAAACCTGGGTTTCCTTATTTGCACATTTACTTTTTTCCAGGCCACTTAGGAATTCTTACCAAGAGGATGCTCTTCACCCTGTATAAAGCAGATGTACTAAAATACTTTAGAAAATCACAAGAATCATCCAGAAAAGTCATGGGGAGAGACCTCTGAGGACTCTACATCTGAGAACCACCAAAGGTGTCATAGAAGAGTCATGAGTCCTCTTGGGAAAACTGAAGAATCAATCGGATATTCACTGTAAAGAGATGGACATTATAGAAAAAAAAATAAGAAAACAAACCAGAGAGCAAGACACAATATTAAGATCATTCATCTGATAGCAAAAATAGATTAGCTTTGCTGTGGGACTGTGTGTATGGGCCAATATATAGATGTATATATAATCTAATATGTTAATTATTCAGGTTATCATTTCAGTATGCAGCTAGGAAGTGCAAGAAAATCACCCCCCCCCCCCAGTGTATCACTTCCTAGTAAATCTAGTGTGAACTGTAGTACTTTCTACACTGTAAAGTTTAAAGACTGGTTTTGCTTGCCAACTAGCATCAGTAATAAGTATGTTCAACTTCATTCACGTGCTGTCCTTGGCATCTTTTTGAGTTGCTCCTAGACAAAACACTAACGGAAGCACCTTTAAAGGGCATACACTAAATGGTACCATGAGTGGGGTATTATACTGTCTCAGTGTATTCAGATGATCTGAGTTTACAATTGAAAGGACAATGATTGTGTAACTGCTGTATAGTGTTAAGGACCCGCAACAGCATGCCAGATGTGATCCCACATTAAACTGCTCATTCTTATAGAGTTACTCGGATATTACTTCTTGTAGCTAGTAAGAGTTTTATTCTCCTGATCACAAAAAGTTCTTTACCATGGCTTCTTCGGGGGGTGGGGGTGGGGTGGCTGAAGTTTCAATTGTTATATAAGTATATTGTGCACAGCGTGTGTATGTGTAAGCATGACGAATCATTTTCTGTCTCAAGTGCTATACTGAATTTATCTTTCTCTGCGTGTGTGTGTGTGTGTGTGTGTGTGTGTGTGTGTGTGTGTATATATATATATACATACACATATATATATATATATATATACACATATATATATATATATATATATATATATATATACACATATATATATATATATAAATATATATATATATATATATATATATATATATATATATATATATATATATATATATATATATATATATATATATATATATATATATATATATATATATATATATATATATATATATATATATATATATATATATATATATATATATATATATATATATATATATATATATATATATATATATATATATATATATATATATATATATATATATATATATATATATACATACATACATATATGCCTCTGATGCTTCCAGGCAAAGGCTGAATTCTTGGCTAAGCATGCCATCTTATAACCACACCTGAAGCAGATACCCTGGCATAGGTGCTTATAGTGTTGTACCCACATTTAAATGTGTGCTTATAACCTGTAGGGCAGGCTATGGGAGGTTAGAAGACATTGCTTTAGGGCTATAGCCATGATCTCGTATATATGCTCAAACAGCTTTATAATGCTACTTTAGTACTGCAACAAATTTGGCAGTTAAAGTGGCAGAACTGCATAATTTCTCAACAAATCTGTCCACTACATGACTTTCTTTACTTTTTGTTAATGTATTTTTAGCTGACACCAACTCTTATCCTCTGGTGGCAGCCAGTGAGATTACACACAGGTTGATCACCGGATTGTTGCATACATTTTTGAATCTCTCTTTTTTTTTTATGAAAAGCAGTCTGGTTTTCTAAGCATTAATACCTAGAAATCAAGTAATAATGAGGTGATCTAATAGGCATCCTCAAAGGCTTTTATTACTGGAGGAATGGCTGTTGGCTTAGGTTCCTCAATAACCAGCAAGTCCAAGTAATTTCTATCAGCATCAAAAATGTCTTTGCCTCCCATTGAAAGTGCTTCCACATTAAATTAATGGTTTCCCTGAAGCACACGCTTTGGGGTGGGGTAGCATAATGATAAGGCCTTGTCACTACTGTCACAGCCAAGGGGTGAATAAGAGTAGGCTAGGTCTTCCTTCTTGCATATGTCCAACTCATGTGACAGTCTGGGGGGACGGTTCTTGCTTCTTTCAGTGGTGAGCTGTCTGAAATATAGAAGGGTCACCATGAAGAGGAGAAGGGATATATATCTCTGACACATGCCCTATAATGAAATGACTATAATCAAATACAGCATTGCCTATGCCACTGTGGTAGGACTAGCCACCCAGCAGTGCAAAACCTTAGCTCTAGATGACTGCCACTGTTAAAGTGATACCCCGATTCCATGTGCAAATGAAACAAACTGGGGAAAAGGGAGTTGTGGGTGGATGGAGTGCCTATGCCAGGTGGTAGTGGGAAATAGATGCAATATTAGGTAGAGCAACTAGTTTTGCATTTTTCTCTGCAAAAAGAAGGGCATATTTTTTCATCACAGTCTAGAATCTCCTGATTAAAAGTTGTCTAAATATTCATTTGGGGGTGGCTTCTGGAAGCAAAAGGTGTAAGTTACCATCTGCAACTGCATGGAAATCAGTATCTGGCTGTGACACAGGAATTAATTCTATATAGGCCTGTTAAGACTGAGAGGCCTATATCCACCTGTCTGCCTCTAAAACACCACTAACAGTTGGGGATATCAGTGCTCGGGCTGTCAAATATGCTGATCCCCAGGGCTGATATCCTTGCAAGACTAGAGAGGTCACGGAGGCCTTACTCTCTCTTTGCAGAAGTGTTTGCAGATCAAATTTAATTCATTTTCTTTTGGGTGTTTTCTGCTTGCACTTGCTGAAAACAATTGTCCCTCAAAATAGGGGAGGCTACCACTTACCCTAAACAAGAAGGTATTTATGTTAAAGAACATCACTTGAAGTCTGTGCTTTTTATAGTAACGTCTTTGTAGTAAACAAAACTTATATTTAGGAATAATATGAGAAGTGTGAAAGCAAGAAATTGAAGGTTAAAGACCTTGTGTGTTATCAGACAACCACAACCCCATTTGTTGGTGACTTTTCCTGAGGACACCATTAGCCTTGGTAAGCTCTTAAAACTATAGTTAAAGTCTAAAAAGGCAGAAACAGCAAAACAATGAATTCCACAAAAAGTCAAAGAGGGAAACAAAAGATTCCCAAATAGGTACTTACCACAGCTCTACAGTTCTGCAGCTTGCCTGGACAGTACCGATGGACTCTCACTTTATCATACAGCAAAGAACTAAACATGGGATGGGCAAAACTTCTCTTTGTGCTGAACATTTAACAGACGTCTGTGGTATGGAAGTGTGTGGCCCAGCATATGCGTGTCAGAAAGTTCAGGATGGTCAGATGTGTTCCTGTTGCATAATCCCTAGACTCTATGATGAATATAGCAGTAATAATTCTTACAATCATCCTCTGTATAAAACAGTACATAATCTCACCAAGAAAGAAGAGTAGCAAAAGCTATAAAATTTGTCATTCTCAGAAGTTTGGATTATAGAAAAACTGCACTGCAGGATATTGTTTTTTCACCAGTTAAATTATTAGTGGAGAGAATACTAAAAAAAAAAAAGGCAAATTACCTACATCTACATTAATGATGCCCGGAAAAAATAAATACAAACTGCAAAAGTTTACCAAGTTTACAAGTTGGGAAACAGCAAGAATACAAAAAATAAAGTCTGTAGCCTCAGGATGCAAAATCCTATGCTACTTGTGGGGAAGATGGAAAGCTGTGTAGGAGAAATCACAGATATTTGAACAACATAAATACGTCCAAGTTCCACGAAGGTTAGCGGCCAGATGTTTCACAACTAGTATTATCAAATGAAACACAGACTGAGAACTGGATCAGCCAAGGGTTGCAGAGAAACTCCTGCATCTCTGAGGAAAGCTGTTGTGCAGCAATACCTGTCCCAAAGGATGATCAATAATCCTGAGGGAAAAGTCCTGTTAAATCATCTGGGTTTTAGGAAGGAAGATTAAGAAACCACTCAAATAGGGACAGCAAGGGAAATTATTCCAAGGACTGAAGAGTCAACATTTACTAATGATTTAAAATCCCATGACATGTTTAATATCAAGACTCAAGGTTAAGTGATCAGTGAAACAAATGCATAATACAGCACAGATATATACGAAACATATACATTATGGCAAAAAAAAGAAAGTTATACATATGTACATATTGTGTATATCGCTTTTTAAAAGCCAATAAGCTAGCTAAAGTCATCTGCTATGCCACGTGTTACACTTTCTGTTGTTTGTGAAGGGCATTAGATCTAAGTAGTTTCTTTCCCATAAAACATGTTTATTATTGAAATTCATTTTCATTGACTGGTTATTAATAAATGTCACTAATTAAGCATTTCTTTGTCAAACAATGTAGATAAACATATTAGTAAAAGACTACAGTTTATTCAATATTTACTCTGTTTAGCATTTATATGAACACAACTATCTTGGAAAGAGAATCCAAACCACTTTTAATTCACAAAGAAAAAAAAATGAAGCAAAATGAATTGCAACTTTTTTTAAATATGTAACTAGATGTATTGCATCTAGTAAGCTGTACTCCTTCATTAATATCTTTACTCGTGTGATATTACATTAAAACTACTGATTTTTTCACTGAATTACACTTGGCTTGCTTTATACTCTCTTTATAAATACTTTACAGTTACCAATACTTCCAACACAAAAAAATTAATGATCAAGTCTTACAGTTTTTATAGGTAATGGAATCAAGTTCTTTTTACAATAATCTTGCATTTCCTTCTCTCATTGACGCCATTTATATCTCATAATCTATTTAAAACATGCTAAGATAAACAGCCATACGTTTCTGTTCAGAAAAACTGGGCTAAGTAAGAAGGTACCATTTCGTAATGAGTGTCATTCATCTGAGCTTTTAACATGCAGATTTGATGTTGTCTACATTAATGCACATCAGAGGATCAACAAAGTTAGTGATACAATTAGCAGTTCTGTGCAAACATTTTTATTTCCCTGTGAAATACTGGTATTTGAAAGCAGGTGCCTCACTGATCTGAATATATTTCACTTTCTGGAAAAACATGCTTGTCTGCTGCTGCATCTCTTATTTCTACAGAGCTTAAAAGTCCTTACTTAGTAGCTACATCATATATGCGAGAATCCATCATTCAGGTTCCTACAGAGGTCTGCTGCTGTGGCACTTGGCTTTAAAGGACAGCTGCCCACAAATTTCCTTTCCCCAGAATGTATTTCCCCTACAGAACAATTCACATACTTTTACACAGAAAACGTGACTTAACAGTTTCTTCCACTCTGTGGCTTTCTATCTTAGCCAGCTTCCTCAGTGCAACCCATGTTTGGGAAAAATGAAATACGATACTGCTGTGGGAATTTGTCTTCACTGCTCTTGCGTAATTATGAGAATCATATTTAAGAGTTTCTTTTTGTCTTCCTTTCAAGGAAGATCCACAACAATAAACCTATAGCTCATTTTTATTACTTCATACACAAATGAGGTCATAAAACTGTTCATTCTCAAAATTCATAAGTTTTTCACTGTGTATAGTCATATAAAGCTGCATTCTTTCCCTTCTAGTCATATAAAGCTGCATTCTTTCCCTTCTCTGGGGACATAAATCTACTTAAGCCTTTTATATTCTGAAGGTAAATAAAGCTAATAACCACTAATAACAACTTCACTAATTAGCCATTAGCTCAGATTTGCACTCCAAGAAATATGACATGCTGGCCAACTCTGGGAAAGACAACAGGCCCCAAGACTCACATTTTTAAGGCCATGTTACCTCAACTATTTCTTTATAACAACACTTCACAAATAGTGTGACATATGAGGAATAAACAAAAATGTAACAGTCAACAGAAAAAGTCAGTGACATTTTTATTGAGAATTCTCAAACCTCACAGTACTTCTCACTTTTAAGTGAATAGGACTCTGACCCGTTAAGATAAACTAGGCTGTTGCAATCTCAACTGTTACCTTACAATGCATTATGGGCAAGAAGTAGCTTTCCAAAAAAAAAAAAATTAAATCACCATGCAAGTCCCCATGACAGTATTCATTAGAAAAAAAATAAACTTGGCAGTTGGTAGTTATTGCACTGTTGGCATGTATGGACTGGGTTTCATGGCAAAATAAAAAATACATATTTTAACTTTCTACATGTAGTGTTCCTTTAATTAAAAGATAGTTGCCTGTTTAAACTTTCTTTTTCTCCAAGACATACAGGATCTTTTATTATACTCCATGGGCAAACGGCTTGAAGGAAAGGTTACCCATCTATAGTGGTTTTCAATTACGCTTGTAATTTTGCACTAGATGTCAAATGTTTATAGCTCAGAAAAAAAAAAAAAAGATTTTGCAAAGGCAATTTACTGTGAGAAAGGAAGTCCATCCACATACTGCTGTATACTGTTTTGCTTTACATCTCAGTTTTCTCTCATTCTGGAGCTAAAGAGTCAGTAAATTAATCATATTTAAGATACTAAACACGTTCAAATGTGAATTAATTTAATCTGTATTCAGACATTATTTTTTGTAGTTTTTCTAATTCCCTGTGCATTAAAAAATTAATAAGTGAATCAACAGCCTTACTTATACTTGTTACTGAAAAAGCACAGACTCCAAATTTTCCTCGTATTTTCTCATGAAACAGCTAGTCACCAAAACTGTAAACTTTTAAAAATGCTAACATTCCGATTACAAGAATAAGTATACAGTGTGATTTGCATATCTAATGAGTACTAATGCCAGTATTTTTAAATGCTTTGACGGTTTGAAAGTATGAAGACAAACTCTATAAAAAACTGCTATTTTATTATAATTTATACAAAAGATTGTGAACATTGGACAATGTACAAATAATATAGTACTTATGAACACTGTCCTACATATGAAGTCATTGCTACTTTTGAACTACATTTATGTTAGGGCGTGTGTTCTACAAAGTCACCTACTTTCTTTTAAATAGTTCACATACACACCTAAGTGAGGTTAGCAGCACATCCTCAGTTTCTCTGTTATTATTCATCCTGACATTACAGAGGTCAAATATAAAGGAAGAGCAGGTGAAGTACTATTTTGACTGAAAATGCCACTTGCAAACGCACAAGTAGTGTGAACTGTGCAGTCTTATTTACCTGATAAATTCTGGTTACTACTCAGTTTCCTGAAATTGAAAGATATATTGAAAGTTAATGTATATATTCCAAGAGACATGGTAATCGTGTTGATATTGTGACAATAATCTGCAAACATTCAAGTGTACAAGCCAAATTTTTCAAAGAAATGGTAGTTTTAGAATATTATTTTTGGGTCATAATTATACACATAATTCTGAAAACAACACTGTATGCCTGTTTTGGGCAGCCTTCAGTGGCTCTCAGTATGTTTCAAAATTGTTTTTTAAGGTCCAGGTGCTAGCTTATTTATCTATATAAAACCTGGGTCTCTCCAACCTAAAAAAAAAACTTGTGGTTTCTTGTGGTATCTTGGGTTTTGAGCTTAGCATTCTAGGAGTTGCTGGTGTTTCTCCAGCTAAGTTTAGAGGCATCCAGTATTCATTCTTTACCTTTGAAGACCTGCATCTCTGGAACATAACACAGTTGCTACTGGAGGGTCCTACCTTAAATAGTTTTCACAGTACACAAAACTTAACTTAGCTGAACTCACGTTTGACAGCTTGAGATGACTTACAGATTTATATATTCTATCTTTTGGTTTAACTTTCCAGGTTTATTTGGAATTGATATTGGGCCACTTAATATCTTTCTGGAATACTGTTTTAATTTCACTTACGATGTTTGTTTCACATTTGACTGCATGCTTTATGTGCCTCTTGCTTTTTGGATTTTATACAGTTTTATTTTTAAATGCATTCCGTGTTTGCTGGAAAAAAGCTGCAACTGAAAGACATTTTTTTTTAAACGCCTTTATTAAATTATCTTTATTACATTTATATAAAAGTAATCAAACTGTATTAACATAAGTATTATACTTCACATATATTGCTATATAACATATAACCTAAGCAATATTACATACATTATTCAATTACTGTTTTTTTTTTTTTTTTTTTAAACAAGAAACATCTCCATTAAACCATCACTTACTACATAGGCAACCATACATTTATATAAATGAAAACAAATCACACAGACAATGGTTAAGCTAAAATAATTGCCTTAAACTATGAATCACTTGATGAAGAAACTGCATAGCAGTAACAATGACTCTCACACAGCCTTAGTAGAACACAGAAGGCCTCCACTTTGCCTACAATAGTTGATTGTTGCAGAGCAAAATACAGAATTCCTATGTCTACTCCACTGTTTACTTTTAAGAACAAAGTTAAAGTGCAAAACAGGCTGAAGCAGAGTCGGTCATGACAAAATTTATCTTATGACAAAAAAGGCTATTTCTTTTCCAAATGAAGAAAACTGGTGTGTGAAACATCCAGACACAGTTGTATGAGCAGATAAAACAGCTGGCAAAGTACTTGGAATAAATAGGAAGCTTCTGCTCAAGACAATTAATGAGTCTCAGATGTCCAGAAAGGTGTCTACTGAAGTGTCCGAAGAAGTATAGTGAAGCCATACAGAAGAACTGTCAACAGATTATTTATAATCAAAAGATGAAAATCCACGTCAATATTTAGCGGCAATTGTCAGTGATGCACCTACATTCTCATCCACTAGATGATCAAGATACTGAAGACAGCAACAGTCCAACTCTGTAGTACAAAGGGACAAAGCCTTGACTAGGACCAGAGGTTGAACAGCAGTTTGGAAGCTGGAAGAGCCAGGCAGGAGAAGGTAAACCGAGCGAGAAATGCCAGCTAATTTTCAGGGATGAGGGTTGTTCTGCCACATACAAGCACAGATTTGCAAGTAAAATAGCCATAACCTGTAACAAGGGCTTGGTTTACCAAAAGCCAGGAATTGTAGCTCTCATTCCCATTTGGATGGGAGCACCCAAGTGTGTGTTGGGAGCTAATACTACGTCTTTGCAGTGATGTGGGTGCCTATGACTGCCACCAAAGGGCATAATAAAAAAAACCCCTGATGGCTGCAAGAATGATGGCCTCCAAGATTGGATCTCACACTACAGGGGCTAATTGAACATGAAAGGTTTAATGGCTGGCAGGCAGCATGGTTACAAAAAGGAAAAACTGGCAATTCAGACAGTTCATGAGCAGATTTTACTAAACATGCTAATAGCTATATAAGCAAATGCTAATGAGCAACAGTATTAAAATGAGGGGAGCCACATATGTAAACTAGGTAATCCAAGATGGTCGAGTGATTCAGAAACAAAGAAAGAGAGAGGTATTGACTGCAGAGAAATCCTGATAGTCTTATTGGGGAAGTGCAAAAAAAAAATCTTCAAGGGGTGCCACAGCATTAGTTAATATGAGTGCACAACAAGCTATTATTACTGCTGCTACTGCTATTAGCTATGGAAGTGTGCACTGTCTTCCATGGAGGCACAGTACTTTCAGGGACTGCAGGACAGATATTGTGGAAAAAGACACCATGCAGGACCTGGCAGACATGTGACAACCTCATCTTCAAGCCCATGGTAATCATGGACTACTTATCCCAGTGGATATCAAGGCATCTCTGGCTTTATGTATACTAGCTACAGGGACATTTCAGTGACTAACTGGGGATACAGTGGAGGTTTCTCAGGTAATTGCTTCAAGAATACTCCATCAATCCAGTTTTTCAGCACAATGCTGCAGTATGTGGTGGTGCATATGTAGTTTCCACATAACACTGAGGAACAAACAGGCAGGAGTTCTATGATAAAGCCTGCTTCTCTTGCGTACTGAGAGCTATTTAATTGTACCCACATTGAAATAAAGGGCCCACCTGGGGACTTCAGAAGAAGGTATATCAACCGTAAAAACACTCTATTCATTGTCAGGTGGTCTGTAATGTATATGTCTGCAGGCCACCCAGGCAATTATCACAACTCACAAATATGGCATACATGGGACCTTTACTGATGGTTTGAGAGAGTTACCTCTTGCATCTTACTGGTGATGCTACATATGGCCTGGATCCCTGGTTGATGATGCCCATCAGAAATCTATACGCTGATACAAACCAGGTATACAACTATGTCCTTTCACAAGCAAGCATCACTGCAGAGCATATATTTGGGCTGCTGAAGGTATGCTTTCACTGCTTGGATGTATCAAGCGCTGCCTTGCTGTATGACCCTGGCACATGTGCTAAAATCTTTTCAGTGTGTGCAGTGCTACATAATCTCATACACAGGAGACAGTTACAGCATGTGTGGTGGTGGGGGGCAATTGCAGGAAGAACAGCTCCCCATTCACCAGGCAGGGGAGGCTGAGCCACATCAGAAGTCAGTGAAGGAGACAGTATAAGGGGCTGAACATACTAGATGGAGGCAGATGTAGTATACCATGGCACTGGCAATGAGGTAAAAGTGATGCATGCAAACCCAACATCAGACTGCACCCCATGTAAAGGCTGACACACTGTGCATCAGATACAGGGAATCTAAGTAAAGTACAAAGATTCAAGAAAATATATAATCTGCATAGGCGGGGGGGAGTATAAGTGTGCAATGTCTTTCACAGAGAAATGTAGGACTGCTGTAGAAACTGGAAAAGTATGACTACACTGTGGATATGGGGGGCTGTAGGAGATTATTGCAACTCACTGACTGTGTGAGTTTGTGAGGCAGTGGGTGCTGTAGTGATGTATGCTTGTAAGTGCATGCCAGGGCACAACCTCAGCAGTAGTTGTAGCATTGCAACTAGCTCTACTGGACCAGTCCAGAACATGCATGCTACATAGTCCTGGGTGGGTATTTGCCAATATGTGACACAATCTATGAAAACAGTCACACATATGGGACATGCACTGTAGAGGTCTTCCTCACACCCTGCATTACATGTATCAACTTGGAAATCACTCTAGTGATACTAGCCTGTGCCTCCATGATGGCTCTGCACATACACTGGGTTGCAACCACTAACAGCTGTTCAGGGGGAAGGTACCACTGCCTTCGATGAGCACCAGAATGCACACTTCCCCTCTCACCCTAAAGATCTTGTGACATATTAATGATTAGCCCACAGGGATTGTCATACTGCTTTAAATATGAGTGACTGCAGTAACGTGCCTTTCTTGCGTAGTGTATTTATTTTGAGGAGGACTGATATCATACTTATTTATCAATGTTTAATGTTAATTTTAAAACATATCTCAATACATTTTAAATGGGTTTGTGTACCTTTAAAAAAGTAACTGAATGGTTAAATTGGGAGAATTATTCTACACAAAAGGCAGCGATGTTTAATGTTTGTTTATTCTGAAGAAATCCTAATAGGAACAAACAAAAGAGCTTAATGAAGAATAAAACATTTTTTTAACACTTTAGTGAAGCATTTACACATCCTGTTGCTTTCGATCCAAAGTCACCTTTATTCTTGGTTTAGTTTTGTTTTGTGGTGACATTGTGTGTCTTCGTTTAGTGTTCTGCATGTGGTGTGTCTAATGGGCTTCTGCAAATAGACGCTGTGTCCACGACATGTGCTGGGGATGCAATGGTCACACTCACTATGCCCAACACACACACTGTACTCCCAGAGTATGCTAGCTGATCACAGCCATCATCATCAGAGGCAGACAATCCTCTGACATCAGATGGTGGTGGTGCTATACAGAGATTCATCAGTGAACGCCACAAATCACAAAACCAAGTACACGTATAACTGCCTACCTCTAACATATTCCCAATATAGGCACTTCAGTGCCTAGCAACAGTACAGGAAAATAACTTAAATTGCTCAGGTGCCCTTGGTGGCTGTACCCCTGATGTCCCTATTATTCCAAAAAAAAAAAAAAAAAAAAGCAAAGTGTTACTAAGACGTGCAGTGAATAGTTGCCCAATGGGCAAGAATCATAGGTTAAAACAGTCAGTGGCAACACCCACATGGGGAATCTCTTAATGGATATCCTACAGGCATGTTGTAGCTCAGCTCCAATGCCCAACACCACACCATGGGATTGTGAGATTTTTGAGTGTCTGATGGAGGCCAGAGACTCCTCAGTCTCTGTAAGAGGTGTCTTGTCCAATGCCCCCCCCCCCCACCAAAGTCATACCTTCCTGCACAATATGGATAGCCTGTTTTTCTGCAGAATGGGTAATGTCAGTGGTCATATGCCACATCCGTATGTGATTAACAGATACGGCCCTACATCATAGTCCTAGCCACCAACAGCACTGATGTTATCTACAAGATCCAGAAGGGATGGTCAGCAGCATCCTGTCTAAAGAGATGTCAGCCATGGAGACAGAAGACCTGCAGCAGCACTTCTTTTTCAACATTAGGCAATTTGTTTCTGAGACTATCTTTGAAGACCCCACCTTTTCCCTTGTTTTGCTAGTCAGGCACATTATCATGGTTATTAAAAACATTGTGTCACCATTGTAGTATTTGATTACCCTGCCCATTCATCACTTCACTCAATACCTCCTTGCCTGTGCATCCCAAAGAGTGCATGATATTCATAGGAGTCAACCAATACCGTTTCAACACTGTCAACCTGAAAGCACCATTTCACCCCCCCCCCAAAAAAAAAGTGTGTACATATAGTCTGTACACTTGTAAAGATGTGGGCCATCTACTCCCATCTCAGGGCTGGCCTGTTTCTAGTGGGACACACACTGCATAATGGCTGCTGGGCACATCTCTCAGTAACAGTGATATCTCCCTTGTGTACAACACTTTGATAGGGTCTGTTACTACACTATATCCCTAAACAAAGTTCTCACAACTACTGCCATAAATTCTCATACCATGAATTCGCAAATATGACCGTGGGTGACCTGTATTTTATTTATTTTTATTTTACATTTGTTGACCGTGAGTAGTCCAACTGAACTGCAATTAGCCCTTTTTCAGTGGAGGTCCGGGGAGAAAAGCTCCAGAAAAAAAACTATTTTAAACGACAGTAATACATACATCAGACAATACAGTAAAACAATTAGAGGCAAAATCAAAAAGGAAATGACAGATATTTTAGCTGGTATTTACAACAATTATAAAATTATCCAATATTTACAAGTCAGTATTGCAGTCATTTGGGAAACAGACATTTTTACAGCCTAAGTATTTCTTCAGTGCAGATATAGGACGCTTTAGATCAAGATTTTAAAGGAGGTATGTAAGGGGAAGAGATTATGCTGAAGAATATGGAGTCAGAGTTTAGAAGAATACAGGTAGATAGTCCAGGAGGAGTAGAAGTGCTAGGATAGTAAGAGTAGTAGTTATAGATTAGGAGAAGTGATCAGACAGTAAAGCAAGGTGGACGGGAAACAGTTCATGGTGGATGAGTACAGTGGCAGGACCAGAGTGCTTGTAGGTGTTCTTTGGCAGCTGCTTTGAATAATTTTGGTTGATTTAGTAATCTAATTTGAAGTGGAAGCTTATTCCATGCTATGGTAGGATGGTAACTATATAGGTTGCTTCCCATTTTTGTCCTAGGTTTATAGATGAGCAGTAACTCTTGGTCAGAGCTATGGAGTGATCTAGCAGGAGAATAATTGATTATGAGGGAGGATAGGTTAGGGCAGTAGAGATGTTCATTAATTATAGATTGTAAAATCTGAAACATAGAGCAGAAGCAGGTTAGGTAGTTCTAGCCAGTTTAGGTGTTTAAGTGAGACACAGTGATGAGTTTTATAAGTATGTTGCACGGAGAATCTGGCTACTTTATTATAGGCAGAGTTAAGTTTTGCTAGGAGTGTGGCACTGAGGTTTGTGAATATTTGAGAACCATATAGTAGACTGGGTAGGAGATGGGTGTGAGACAGGGTTACTTTAGCTTTGCAAGTGAGAAACCTTCTGTTTCTGTATAGGAGGCCTAGTTTCTGATGGGTCTTCCTGATGCAGTTATTGATTTGAGCGTCAAATTTAAGTCTATCATCTATGGTGACACCTACGAGTTTGGAGCTGGGTTCAAGTACTATTTCAGTGTTATTAAGAAATAGTATAGTAAAAGTAGATTTAAGTTAGGTTAGACTTTTGGGAGAAATAGTAGGAGTTTGTTTTTGGGGATTTAGGATTAGTTGGTTGTTGGTTTGCCAAGTTTCTACTGCTGTAAAGGCTGATTGAGTAGTAGTAATGAGACCAGAGGGAGAGTCACAGATAGTAATCACAGTAGAATCATCTGCATATTGAACAAGAGACGACTAAAGGCAAGAGGTGCAGACTAACTTGGTAAAGATATTGAATAGCAGTGGACCCACTATATATCCTTGGGGAACACCCATTTTTACAGGGAGGGGAGTGGAGAGTGCACAGAGCTATTTCACTGATTGTGATCGATCAGAGAGATAGCTGGAAAACCAAGTGACAGTAGCAGAGGAGGTTAAGATTAGTCAGTTTAGTGAGAAGAAGTGTGTGTGACAGTGTCAAAGGCTTTAGACAGATCTACAAATAAACAGGAGACAAGGATGTTATTACGAGACAAGTGTTGGTAAAGGAGATTAGGGCAGTACTAGTACTGTGTTTTAGGTGGAAACCATGCTAAGTGGGAGTCAATAGGTTTTCCTGTAAAGATACTGTAGAGTTTGCTTGTGTATACATTTTTCAAGTAGCTTTGAGAGGGGTGACAGAATGGCTAAAGGTCTAAAATTAGAGATCTCTTGGGAATTTCCTCCTTTGTGGATAGGTAATGAATAAAATTCTTTCCAGATAGATGGAACATGAGACTCAGTGATGGAACGGTTGATCAAGATAGATACAGGGAGTGCAACAGTACTGGCTGCTAGCTGGAGGAAGTAGGAAGGAATGTTATCAGCAGAGGTACAGCAAGGTTTTAGTTTGGACAGTAGAGATTTGATATAAAAAGAAGTTATGTACTCACCATAATGTTCCATCTGAGTAGTTATACTTCATTTTTCTGCAACCTGTGGGTATACAGATCTGTATTGGATCCGAGCCTGCAACTTTTTTTTTTAGCAACCGCTCCAAGCTCCGAGCTCCTCCCCTTACCCATAATGCCCTACCATCTCCTATCTTCCCTCAGATCGAGTTTGCTGCAACTAAAAACATAAGCAACTCAACCCAATAAACCAAACCTGAAAAGACAGGACAAGGTCCGGGGGACGGAGGGAGGGAATGTTGCAGAAACTACTCAGATGAAATGTTATAGTGAGTACATAACTTCTTTATCTGAAGTAGTTAACTTCATTTTATCTGCAACCTGTGGGACAGAGTCTCCAGCTACTCTGATCCTGGGAGGCCCTTATGGGAGGATATTCCTGAGCACCGCAGAGCCAAAGGATGCTCTACTCCTCGAAATCAGATCTAATTTGTAATGGAAAATGAAGGTATGTGAATTGGCCCAGGTCACTGCTGCACAAATATCGTGCAAAGGCACCCTAGACCAAAAGGCAGCAGAAGTCGCCATGGACCTGGTAGAATGAGAAGTTATATACCTACCATAACGTTCCATGTTAGTTGTCTTCTTCTCGCCTTCTTTCTTGCTGGATGGGTTTGGAGCCGATCCTCGGCTCTGACTCGCCAATACTAAAGCTCGAGAGCTTATTCCAATGCCCCCCACCAAAGTCATACCTTCCTGCACAATATGGATAGCCTGTTTTTCTGCAGAATGGGTAATGTCAGTGGTCATATGCCACATCCGTATGTGATTAACAGATCGGCCCTACATCATAGTCCTAGCCACCAACAGCACTGATGTTATCTACAAGATCCAGAAGGGATGGTCAGCAGCATCCTGTCTAAAGAGATGTCAGCCATGGAGACAGAAGACCTGCAGCAGCACTTCTTTTTCAACATTAGGCAATTTGTTTCTGAGACTATCTTTGAAGACCCCACCTTTTCCCTTGTTTTGCTAGTCAGGCACATTATCATGGTTATTAAAAACATTGTGTCACCATTGTAGTATTTGATTACCCTGCCCATTCATCACTTCACTCAATACCTCCTTGCCTGTGCATCCCAAAGAGTGCATGATATTCATAGGAGTCAACCAATACCGTTTCAACACTGTCAACCTGAAAGCACCATTTCACCCCCAAAAAGTGTGTACATATAGTCTGTACACTTGTAAAGATGTGGGCCATCTACTCCCATCTCAGGGCTGGCCTGTTTCTAGTGGGACACACACTGCATAATGGCTGCTGGGCACATCTCTCAGTAACAGTGATATCTCCCTTGTGTACAACACTTTGATAGGGTCTGTTACTACACTATATCCCTAAACAAAGTTCTCACAACTACTGCCATAAATTCTCATACCATGAATTCGCAAATATGACCGTGGGTGACCTGTATTTTATTTATTTTTATTTTACATTTGTTGACCGTGAGTAGTCCAACTGAACTGCAATTAGCCCTTTTTCAGTGGAGGTCCGGGGAGAAAAGCTCCAGAAAAAAAACTATTTTAAACGACAGTAATACATACATCAGACAATACAGTAAAACAATTAGAGGCAAAATCAAAAAGGAAATGACAGATATTTTAGCTGGTATTTACAACAATTATAAAATTATCCAATATTTACAAGTCAGTATTGCAGTCATTTGGGAAACAGACATTTTTACAGCCTAAGTATTTCTTCAGTGCAGATATAGGACGCTTTAGATCAAGATTTTAAAGGAGGTATGTAAGGGGAAGAGATTATGCTGAAGAATATGGAGTCAGAGTTTAGAAGAATACAGGTAGATAGTCCAGGAGGAGTAGAAGTGCTAGGATAGTAAGAGTAGTAGTTATAGATTAGGAGAAGTGATCAGACAGTAAAGCAAGGTGGACGGGAAACAGTTCATGGTGGATGAGTACAGTGGCAGGACCAGAGTGCTTGTAGGTGTTCTTTGGCAGCTGCTTTGAATAATTTTGGTTGATTTAGTAATCTAATTTGAAGTGGAAGCTTATTCCATGCTATGGTAGGATGGTAACTATATAGGTTGCTTCCCATTTTTGTCCTAGGTTTATAGATGAGCAGTAACTCTTGGTCAGAGCTATGGAGTGATCTAGCAGGAGAATAATTGATTATGAGGAGGATAGGTTAGGGCAGTAGAGATGTTCATTAATTATAGATTGTAAAATCTGAAACATAGAGCAGAAGCAGGTTAGGTAGTTCTAGCCAGTTTAGGTGTTTAAGTGAGACACAGTGATGAGTTTTATAAGTATGTTGCACGGAGAATCTGGCTACTTTATTATAGGCAGAGTTAAGTTTTGCTAGGAGTGTGGCACTGAGGTTTGTGAATATTTGAGAACCATATAGTAGACTGGGTAGGAGATGGGTGTGAGACAGGGTTACTTTAGCTTTGCAAGTGAGAAACCTTCTGTTTCTGTATAGGAGGCCTAGTTTCTGATGGGTCTTCCTGATGCAGTTATTGATTTGAGCGTCAAATTTAAGTCTATCATCTATGGTGACACCTACGAGTTTGGAGCTGGGTTCAAGTACTATTTCAGTGTTATTAAGAAATAGTATAGTAAAAGTAGATTTAAGTTAGGTTAGACTTTTTGGGAGAAATAGTAGGAGTTTGTTTTTTGGGGGATTTAGGATTAGTTGGTTGTTGGTTTGCCAAGTTTCTACTGCTGTAAAGGCTGATTGAGTAGTAGTAATGAGACCAGAGGGAGAGTCACAGATAGTAATCACAGTAGAATCATCTGCATATTGAACAAGAGACGACTAAAGGCAAGAGGTGCAGACTAACTTGGTAAAGATATTGAATAGCAGTGGACCCACTATATATCCTTGGGGAACACCCATTTTTACAGGGAGGGGAGTGGAGAGTGCACAGAGCTATTTCACTGATTGTGATCGATCAGAGAGATAGCTGGAAAACCAAGTGACAGTAGCAGAGGAGGTTAAGATTAGTCAGTTTAGTGAGAAGAAGTGTGTGTGACAGTGTCAAAGGCTTTAGACAGATCTACAAATAAACAGGAGACAAGGATGTTATTACGAGACAAGTGTTGGTAAAGGAGATTAGGGCAGTACTAGTACTGTGTTTTAGGTGGAAACCATGCTAAGTGGGAGTCAATAGGTTTTCCTGTAAAAGATACTGTAGAGTTTGCTTGTGTATACATTTTTCAAGTAGCTTTGAGAGGGGTGACAGAATGGCTAAAGGTCTAAAATTAGAGATCTCTTGGGAATTTCCTCCTTTGTGGATAGGTAATGAATAAAATTCTTTCCAGATAGATGGAACATGAGACTCAGTGATGGAACGGTTGATCAAGATAGATACAGGGAGTGCAACAGTACTGGCTGCTAGCTGGAGGAAGTAGGAAGGAATGTTATCAGCAGAGGTACAGCAAGGTTTTAGTTTGGACAGTAGAGATTTGATATAAAAAGAAGTTATGTACTCACCATAATGTTCCATCTGAGTAGTTATACTTCATTTTTCTGCAACCTGTGGGTATACAGATCTGTATTGGATCCGAGCCTGCAACTTTTTTTTTTAGCAACCGCTCCAAGCTCCGAGCTCCTCCCCTTACCCATAATGCCCTACCATCTCCTATCTTCCCTCAGATCGAGTTTGCTGCAACTAAAAACATAAGCAACTCAACCCAATAAACCAAACCTGAAAAGACAGGACAAGGTCCGGGGGACGGAGGGAGGGAATGTTGCAGAAACTACTCAGATGAAATGTTATAGTGAGTACATAACTTCTTTATCTGAAGTAGTTAACTTCATTTTATCTGCAACCTGTGGGACAGAGTCTCCAGCTACTCTGATCCTGGGAGGCCCTTATGGGAGGATATTCCTGAGCACCGCAGAGCCAAAGGATGCTCTACTCCTCGAAATCAGATCTAATTTGTAATGGAAAATGAAGGTATGTGAATTGGCCCAGGTCACTGCTGCACAAATATCGTGCAAAGGCACCCTAGACCAAAAGGCAGCAGAAGTCGCCATGGACCTGGTAGAATGAGAAGTTATATACCTACCATAACGTTCCATGTTAGTTGTCTTCTTCTCGCCTTCTTTCTTGCTGGATGGGTTTGGAGCCGATCCTCGGCTCTGACTCGGCCAATACTAAAGCTCGAGAGCTTATTCCACCGGCTCGAGGCTCCCCTATATCCCACAATGCTAGGCAGTAACTACTCAGATCTCGTTTGATAGCTAAAACCAAGCAGTTCTGGTCTCCATAGTATGGAGAAGAGAGAAAAGGAACCCACCTCTATATATAAACATGTATGTAAGCTGCCACAAACATAAAAGGGAGAATAGAGGTGGTAGAACATGTGGGAAGGAAAACCCCAATGGAAGATCCCAAAAATTCCTATCGGTCTGTCCAGGCTAGGGGGAAGGAGGGTGGGATGCAAGAAAGAAGGCGAGAAGAAGACAACTAACATGGAACGTTATGGTAGGTACATAACTTCTCAATGTTAAGTTGTCAATCTCCCCTTCATTCTTGCTAGATGGGACCGCGTCCCTAGCATCTTACCCCGGGTGGCTTATCGGAACAGACTCTTGAGAACAGTGGAACCAAAGTTGGCACGGTTTCTAGAGGCCATATCCAATTTGTAATGCGAGACAAAGGTATGAGGAGAATCCATGTGGCTGCTGCACAAATGGAATCTATTGGTAGCCTGTCCTGAAAAGCTACAGATGTAGCTAATGCCCTAGTTGAATGAGCTCTAGGTCTTGAAGGCAGTTTTTGATGTCTGATTTCATAGATGAAGGTAATTATATTGGTAAGCCATCTTGAAAGGGACACTTTAGTAACTGGAAGGCCCAATTTCCCTTCCGCATAAGACAGGAAGAGCTGATCAGATTTCCTGAACTGTTTAGTCCTGTCTAAATAATATCGAAGTTGGCGATAAACATCTAGAAAATGTAACTTTTGTTCCGACCTGTTGGAATAATCAGGGAAGAAGACGGGGAGATCAATCGTCTGGTTTAGGTTTGCCCGAGAGGAAACCTTAGGCAAGAAGGACAGATTAGTCCTGAGGGATATCCTGTCTTTATGGAAAACTAAGTAAGGAGGACGACTGCAAAGAGCATGAAGTTCAGATACCCTTCTAGCTGATGTTATGGCTACTAGAAAAAGTGTTTTCCATGAGAGCAACTTAAGAGGGCATGAAGCCGCAGGTTCGAAGGGGGGAGAATCGAGGATGCTAGGACCAAATTCAAGTCCCACTGAGGTAGGGGATCTTTGATTGGGGGCCTGAGCAAAAAGACACCTCTTAGAAAGGCTTTGCAGAGTTTATGGGACATGATACTGGAGTCCGAGACACCTACATGAAAGCTAGATATAGCAGCTAGTTGTATTAATGGTAGATGAGGAAGAGCCTAAATGAAAGAGCTCTGCCAGGAAGTCTAGGATAGACTGGATAGGTGAAGTGAAGGGGTCTATATTTTTTGATGCTGCCCAGAAGGAAAAATGCTTCCACTTACTATTGTAAATCCTTCTGGTAGAAGACTTGTGAGAGGCTATCAGGATGTTACGAACCGAATGAGAGATTAAGGGAAGCCTGGCTAGGGTAGGAATCGGAGAAACAACGCTGTGAGGTTGAGAGATTGGAGGGAGTGGTGCAGCTGGCCTGACTAGTGGGTCAAAACATCTGGCACTGGGTCCAGATGCCAAGGGTGCTCCAAGAGGTAATGATGGAGGAACGGAAACCATATCTGTCGAGGCCAGTAAGGGGCAATGAGGATCATGGTGACTCTCGAGGCGATAGCTTTCTGAATTAATTGAGAGATCAGTGGAAAGGGGGGGAAAGCGTGCAGAAGTCCCCGGGGCCAATCGTGGACTAGAGCGTCTCTGGTGGGTTGGCCTGGTAAAGGGAAGAGGGTGAAGAAGTCGTGACACTTGCTGTTTTGGGGAGTAGCAAAAAGATCGCAGCAAGGCCGGCCCCATCTTCGAAAGACTTCTTCCAGCACTGATTTTTTTAGAGACCACTCGTGAGGCATGAGAATAGCCCTGCTCAACTTGTCCGCAATCACGTTGGACTTCCCGGGAATGTGTGTTGCTATAAGAAAACGCTGAGAAGAAATCGCCCACTGCCAAAGTCTGAGTGCCTCTCGACATAAGGGGTAGGACTTGGTTCCGCCCTGTTTGTTGACGTACCACACTACGGACATGTTGTCCGTCTGAATTGCAATAGTCCCTGTGGGAAGAGAGTCCCGAAGGGCTTGCAACGCTAAAAGCACTGCTCTCATCTCCAAGACATTTATGTGCAAGTGGCACTCGAAAGATTGCCACGTGCCCTGGACTGTCCTGCCCTGATAATGCCCCCCCCACCCGATCAGGGAGGTGTCCGTTGTCACCGTGGCGATTGGGGGGGGGGGATGAAGGGTCTGCCCTGGAGAACTTGAGGTGATGTGATCCACCAAGACAGGTGATTTTTGCATGATTGGGTTAGTAGGATGATGTGAGACATCGGGAGCTGTTGGAAGGACCATTGAGTAAACAGCATCCACTGGAGGATCCGCATGTGAAAACGAGCTAAGCGGAGAAGTGTAATAGTAGCTGCCATGAGTCCTAATACCTTCAAGACTACCCTGGCTTTGATCTTGTTGCATTGAAGTAGAAGGTAAACTTGTTTGCGGATATCTGATACTCTTTGCTCTGTTAGTCTGGCGGAAAGATGAACTGTGTCTAAGGTGGCGCCTATAAAGGTAATAGATTGATAAGGCGACAAGGCAGATTTTTCGAAATTTACTGAAATGCCTAGAGCTTGGCAAGTTTGGATGGTGAAGTCTCTGGATAGAAGAAGTTGATGCCTGGTGGTGGCGGTAAGGAGCCAGTTGTCCAAATATGGAAACACCTGGAATCCTTGACGTCTCAAGTGAGCCGCGACCACTGCCATACATTTGGTAAACACTCGGGGGGCTGTAGTGAGACCAAAGGGCAGGGCTCTGAACTGGTAGTGACTGGCTCCCAGCCTGAAGCGGAGAAACCTCCTGGAGCGTCTGTGCATTTTGATATGGTAGTACGTATCCTGGAGGTCTATCGAGCACATCCAATTGTCCTGACCCAAGAAGGGTAGAATCGACTGTAGCTTGACCATCCGGAATTTTGTTTTCTTCACATACTTGTTTAGCTTGCTGAGATCCAGTATTGGTCTCCAGTCCCCTGTTTTTTTTGGTACCAAAAAGAATATGGAGTAGATTCCGGATCCTTGCTGGTCTGCTGGGACTGGTTGGATAGCTCTTTTTGACAGCAGCTTTGATATTTCTAACGCTGCTTGTTCCCTTAGACTGGGTGGAACGTCTGGAAGGGATCCTTTGGGTTGGGATGGGATGTGAATAAAGGGGATTTTGTAACCCTTGGATATGATCGACTGTACCCATTTGTCTTGAGTGAGGGAAAGCCAGGCTTTTGGGTACAGTGATAATCTTCCCCCGACTGCCTCCGAAGGTGGACAGTCGGGCAGCTCCTCAGGGATGCTGAAAGGGTTTATCAGAGAAAATTTCTCTGCTACCCTGGTTTTGCGGACCACCTCTGCCCCTAGGGCGGCGTCTATTGTTCTCCCCTCTGCCTCTAGAGGGGAATTGACTTTGTGCGTCAGATGAGACTCCTTGTGGTTTGCGGAACCACACCCCCCCCCTGACCTTTGGGATAAGGTCTGGAAGGGGTAGAAAAATGGACTCCCACGGCAGAGAGTGTCTTACCTTCCTGCTCGCACCTAGTCAATGTATCCTTCACCTGAGGTCCAAACAATGTTGAGCCATCAAAGGGGGAATTGGTGAAGGACGCCTTGAAAGGGTCCGCAAAATTGCAAAGCCGCATCCAGGCATGGCGTCGTAAAGCTACACCTGTGCCTGCGGCCCTACTCGCTCCATCAGCCCCATATGAGATAAGCCGCATGGAGGAGTTGACAATCGAATTCAGGGTTGCCAACTGGGAGTTCATTCTGTCTTGGAACCCCTCAGCTGTTTGATCCTGCATGGCCTCACCCATATCCTTGAGTAAATATCTCTGGAGACGGGTGAAGTGACACAAGTAGTTCAGCGACCGCATGGCAAAGGTTGCTGAGGAAAACATCCACTTACCGTACCTGTCCATGGTCCTAGACTCCTTATTAGGAGGATGGACAGGTACCGAAGGATCGGCTAATTCCTTCTTAGTGGCTGCGGCCACCACCATGGCATCAACAGAGACACCTTTGGATAAGAACTGTTTCTCTTTTGGGGCGGTAATAAATTTTGACGGCCTCCTTGGGGTAGGTTCCACCGAATCAGGGGCCGTCCAAGCCTTCCTTGCCACCATCTCCATGAGGGGGTCAAAGGGAGGAGACACCCAGGAGGTGGAAGGGCGAGAGCCAAACGCCTCAAGGTAGACCGACTCGTCCTCTGAAGGGTTAAGGGTGGGCCAGTTCTCCCTCTGTTTAAGGATTTCAGGGATGCCAGCAAAAGAGACATCCTCAGAGGGGGACCGAGGGGAACCTTCAGATTCCTCCAAGTCGGTGTCTGAGGTGATAGACTCAGGGGAGTCAATGTGCTTCCTCTTGCACTGTCTCTTCCGAGGGGGTTCTCCTACCGGATCAGGAGAAGCCTCGGAAGAAGAGGATATTCCCAATGGGGAAACCTGAGGAGCTGGCTCTCTACGGTCTGTTACGAGGGGGTGGGTAGAAACCACCGCAGGCACTGAAGAGGGAGGAGTTGACGGAGCCGACTGTGGGGTAGACACGGGGACTAGCACACTACGCATGACCTCGAAGGCGCCCCGATCAGCCAAGGCCGAAGGTCCTCGCTCCGAGGAGACAAGGACCCCCCCCGGCACCGACAGGGACGGCTCCGAGGCCGATGTCAGAGCCGAACTCACCAGCGCAGACGCTCCGAGAGGGAGAACGGGGTCGAACAAGGGTCCGATGCCACTCGGCCCCTCGGAGCAGACGAGGGAAGCTTGGCGTCGAGATCCCTCCAAGGGGGAAATCGGAGCAGACGATGGAGCCGAAAGGGAAGGTATCGGCTCCGACTCACCGACAGCCACGGCTCCGACAAGCCCCGGCTCCGAACTCAAAGGAGTCGGAGGAGGAATAGAGGCAGGAATGGGAATAGCCGCTGACTGTTGAGTAGGGCTATGCAGCATTTGGGCCAGTGCCTCGGACTTGAGAAGTCTACTCACCACCCTTTGTAAGTCATGGTCGGGCAGCCTGGAGGACCGAGAGGAATGGGACCTATGGCTCTGCTCCGACAGAAGAGGGGATCCCGGAGCCGATGGAAGGGGACCTCGACCTCTTCTTTGAAGGTGGCTCCGATAAGACTATCGGAGCCGACTGAGTCTTAGCAACCTTGGCTCCGGCCGGAGCCGAGGTAACGGTTAGAGACTTCGAAGCATCGACTCCAGCTGGAACTGATGTCGAAGCAGCCTTAATGCTCCCAGCCGATGGCTCTGAAGCTGGAGCAGATGGCCTGGAAGTCTTTGAAGGCTTCCCTGACGCAGACTGGGTCATGGGGCCTTCAGGCTTTAACAAGCCTCGAAGAATAAGTTTATTTTTGCATTCCTGCAGGACTCTAGGGCTGAATGCATGGCAAACAGCACAGGAGTCCTGCAGGTGCAAAGGTCCCAGGCAGTAGACACAAGAAGTGTGACCATCTGTCAGAGACATTTTCTGACCGCATGAATCACACTTCTTGAAGCCTGAGACCTTGGAGTCTTTAGACATCCTAAAAGAGACTGTATATAACAGAGAACAGAGACACAACACACAGACACACCCTTTAACCAAAGGAAAAAATCCAGTCACACTAAAAAGACAGGGGAAAAAGGGGAGTGGGCCAAAGGCCTAGAAGTTAAAAGGGAATAAAAAGGGGATAAAAAAAATAACAAGGGAGACCCAATTAAACTAAAGGGATACTCTATATTAAAAACTAAACTAAATAGAAAAGATAGGGTAGAAAATTAAATTTTTTTTTACTAGAAAAACTCACTAACCTGCCAGAGCCGGTAGAAGAAAGCACCTTGTCAGCTAAGCGGCAAACGAGATCTGAGTAGTTACCGCCTAGCATTGTGAGATATAGGGAAGCCTCGAGCCAGTGGAATAAGCTCTCGAGCTTTAGTACTGGCCGAGTCGGAGCCGAGGATTGGCTCCGAACCCATCCAGCAAGAATGAAGGCGAGATTGACAACTTAACATTGAGCCTTAACAATACCAGGAGAAGATAAACCTTTTGCTTTGTAGGCATGTAAAATACAAAGAGTGATCCATCTGGCCAAAGAAACTTTAGAAATGGCTTTTCCCATAAATGCTTTGGAAAAGGAAACAAACAATTGGTCAGTCTTGCGGAAAGACTTCGTTCTATGCAGACAAAAAAACAAAGCCGTCTATGAACATCTAACAAATCGAGTTTGTATTCACCTTTATTTGGGAAGTTAGGAAAGAAAACGGGCAGATTAATGGACTGGTTTATGTTTGCTTCAGATGCCACTTTAGGTAAGAAGGAAGGGTTAAGTACGGAGGGAGATCCTATCCTTATAGAAGACCAAATACGGAGGCACGGCAGACAGTGCCTGAAGCTCAGAAACCCTCCTAGCAGATGTAATGGCGACTAGGAAAGTGGTCTTCCAGGTCAAAAATTTTCAAGTCCACCGAAGCTGCAGGTTCGAAAGGAGGAGCCACCAATGCATGTAAAACAAAAGTAAGGTCCCAAGGAGGCATTGAATCCTTGACAGGTAGACGTAACAGAAAAGTACCTTTAAGAAAAGCCTTACACAGCCTAGAGGAGGCTAAGGCCATGTTGTCTTCACCAACGTTAAAACTGGAAATGGCTGCCAATTGTACTTTCACTGTGGAGGAACTAGCTCCTTGCTGAAAGATACCAGACAGGAAATCCAACACCGCTGAACAGGGGCTGTAAAGGGATCTGTTTTTCTCTGTGAGGCCCAAATGGAAAAGCACTTCCATTTACTGCAATAAAGTTTCCTAGTGGAGTGTTTAAGAGAAGGGAGTCCTGGCAATTAACGGAACTGGAGCAACCAGGCTGGCAGCTTGAGGCTGCCTAGATGGGGCGGACGTGCCCCCGACGGATGGGAGATTAGATCCGGGCAGGGATCCAGAACCCACGGGGAAGCTAAGAGATGAGACCAAAGGAATGGGAACCAAACCTGACGAAGCCAGAATGGGACAATGAGGATCACTTTACACAGTAGTCGGCAAGCTATCTGAAGAAACTTTGGAATGAGTGGCATGGTGGATAAGCATACAGAAGCCCGGGGGGCCAAGCATGGACTAGAACGTCTCTGGGGGCTTCCCCTGGTGAGGGAATCAGAGCGCAGAACTTGCTGCACTTCACGTTGGAAGGAAATGCGAAGAGATCGCAGCAAGGGTGACCCCATGCAAGGAAGATCTCCTCCGCTACTGACTGTTTCAGAGACCACTTGTATGGCATCAGAATGGCCCGACTCAATCTGTCCGCTAAAATGTTCGAGCACACCGGGATGTGCGTTGCTATCAGAAACCGACCGGTGGAAATCGCCCATTCCCACATTCTCATGGCCTTGTGACATAGGGGGGTAGGATATGGTTCCCCCCTGCTTGTTGATATACCAGAAAACAGACATGTTGTCTGAATTGCAATCAATCCGAGAGGAAGGACAGTGTGAAAGGCTTCCAATGCTAAAAGCACTGCCCTCATCTCTAGAACATTTATGTGCAACTTGGTCTCTGACTGTGGCCATGTGCCTTGGACTGTCCTTCCCAAACAGTGTCCCCCCCACCGAGTTGGGAGGCGTCCGTGCTCACTGTGGCTTGGACTGGAGATGATGTGAAGGGGCGTCCTTTTGATATCTCCGGTGAACTTAACCACCAAAGAAGAGACGTCCTGCAGACTTGACTGATCTTGATCGGAAATTCCATGGGCAGGTCTAGCCAAGACCATTGAACAGCCAGAGTCCATTGAAGAACCCACATGTGAAGGCGCGCACAAGGGGGAATCGATACGGCAGCATCCATGGAGCCCGGAGAACCTCGCTCGCCTTTGGAGACTTAGAGTTTGCTATCTGAGCTATGTGGCACCTGAGGTGTAGGATCCTGTCTGGAGTTAAGAATACCTTCATCTGCAAAGTGTCTAGCTGTGCCCCAATGAAGTCTAGAACTTGTACTGGTTGCAACTGGGATTTGTGAACACTGACTGTAATTCCCAGTAGATCTGCCAACCGAATGAAATAATCTCGGGCCAGATACAAGTGATGCTTGTTGGGCGCAGTGAAGAGCCAGTCGTCCAAGTATGGAAACACCTGAATACCCTGAAGCCTCAGGAGAGCCGCTACAACTGCCATTACCCTTGGTGAACACCCTGGGGGCTGTGGTGAGACCAAAGGGTAGGGCTCTGAACTGAAAACGACCGTCTCCCAGCCAGAAGCGCAGAAACCTCCTGGAGCTTCTGTGTACTTTGATGTGGTAGTAAGCATCCTGGAGGTCTAAGGAGCACATCCAGTCGCACTCTCGGAGATAAGGTAGAATGGACTGTAGGGTGGGTGACCCATCCGGAATTTCTGTTTGGCTACCGACAGGTTTAATGTTGACAGGTCTAGAATGGGCCTGAGGTCCTGTCTTTTTTGGCACCAAAAAGAACCTTGAGTAGATGCCTGATCTGGACTGATCGGTGGGGACCTGTTCGATGGCCCATTTGAGAAGCAGCTTTGAAACATCTAGAGCTGCAGCCTCCCTGTGAGCAGGTGGAACATCCAGGAGGTGTTTCGTAATATTTGGAGGGGCAACAAATGGGATAGAGTAACCTCTGGATATTGTGTAAAACCCAGCGATCTGTCGTAATGGACTCCCATGCCACTGGGTGTAAGGACAATCGTCCCCCGACTGCCTCCAGAGTAGGACAGTTGGGCAACCCTCAGGGCTGCTGACCGGGTCTATCAGAAAAAGGTTCCCTACACCCGAAATTCCTGGGACCCCCTCTACCTCTGGGTCGACATCGATCCTGTCCCCTCTGCCTCTGGGGGAATAATTGTCCTGAGAATCCCGGGAAAACTGAGATTTTCGGAACCACATCTTCTTCTGCCCTCTTTGATTCCTAGAGAAGGACCGCTGAGGGTTAGAGAAGTGGACTCCGATGGCAGACAAAGTCTTCCCGTCCTTTTTGCTCTGGACAAGTGTGTCACGTACTGTCTTCCCAAAAAGGGAAGAACCGTCATAGGGAGCGTTAATAAACAATGCCTTGAAAGGGTCCACGAACTGACACAACCTGAGCCAGGCATGAAGCCTCATGGCTATGCCTGTCCCAGCCACCCTAGCTGCTCCTTCCGTGGCATAGGAAAGGAGTCACATCGACGTGTTTGAGACTAACTTCAGAGTAGACATTTTCGCCAAGAACTGTCTGCTTCGGCGATAAAGACTCTGGGGGCGACTCAGCAAATTCCAAAGCAAGGTCTCGCTGAAGCCGAATCACATGTGCCAAATAATTCAGTGCATGGATAGAAAAGGTCACTGAGGAATAGATGCGCTTCCCAAACCTATCCACCGACCTGGACTCCTTGTCTGGAGGGTGGACTGAGGAACTCTCCTGTGCTAGTTCCTTTTTTGTGGCCACTGCAACCAACATAGCATCAACTGGGGCTCCTTTCGACCAAGGCTGTCTGTCGGAAGGGGAAGATAAAACCTTGTCAGGGCTTTGGGGATGGGCTCTATGGTGTCAGGCTCCTTCCATGTCCTCGTGGTGATGAGGTCCACCAAGGTGTCTGCCGGTGGGGACACCCAGGAAGTACATGGGCCCATGCCAAAGGCCTCCAGAAACACTGACTCATCCCCAGGAGGTTTTGGGGCTGACCAACCTCCCCTCTGTCAGAAGATCTTCATAATTTCTCCGAAGGAGACGTCTTCGGGAGGTGACCTGGGGGAACCTTCTCCTTCATCTAAGTTAGTGTCCATAGTGAGGGACTCGGGGGAGTCCAAGTGCCTCCTTTTGCACTTGTGCTTACGGTGACTTTCTTCAGTGGGACTTTCAGAAGGGAAGTCGTGAGCCGCAGGGGTTTCCTCAGGGAAATTAACCTGGGGATCCTCTGGCACGGGCTGTCCCTGAGACAGGATGAAGGGAGTTGTCGCCAAATCCAGGGGGCCTGGGTGGTATCCGAGGTGATGGGCTGGGGTCTCAATCTCTGGGAGAACCCTCTCCACCACTTTGAAGGCAGAGGGAGAAGCCCTCCCCGGATCTGAAGAGGGGACCGGAGCTGAAGCCAGGGTAGCCTGAGGTCCGAGGGAACTGATCGGATCTGAAAAGGTTGGAGCCGAAGAATCCATCCCCCTGTGTCCGACTTCCTGTCCGCGGTTCCGAGAGTCACTAGGATCCGAGGAACCATCAGCCGGGGAGAGCTTATGGCCACACACTGTACATTTTTTGAAAACAGGCTTCGGCTGATCAGCCATAGTCCTGCACCCAAAAGTACAAACACTACCTACCAGAAAAACCACACCCAAACATAGGTAGGGGAAGGGCAGGCCTAACTACTACTCGCTACAAAACTTTTTTTTTTTTTTTTTTTTTTTTTTTTTTTTAACACCGACGAACAAGCGAGACACTAAACAAGGGGAGGAAGGGAAAAAATTCACTCAAACATACACTAGATACCAGAAAAAATACCACTTACTATCCCTGAGCTCAGAGCAAAGGAGACCATGATGCACACTACTGGTGCGGCAAACGAGATCTGGAGACAGGAGATGGTAGGGCATTATGGGTACGGGGAGGAGCTTGGAGCCGATGCTAGAAAATAAGTTGCCGTCTCGGATCCGATACAGATCCGTATACCAACAGGTTGAAGATAAAATTAAGTTAACTACTTCAGATTCGGTAGATATAGGTTTAAGAGAAAAGGGTTTGGATGGGTTAGAACCAGAAGGTAGGGCAGAGTGGTTTGGATCATTAGCAGGAGGGGAAAATGCATTAATCATCTTTGTTACAGTGTCAATAAAGAAGGTGTTAAAGATAGTGGCAGTGTCTTTGGGTGTATTATTTGGGTAGAGATTGGGAGTAGAAGGGTTTCCAGGTTGCAATATTTGGTTGATTGAATTCCAGAATTTTTTAGGATTAGATTTACTGTTGTAGGTGGGATGAAGTAGAATTGTTTTTTATCTTTAGCAAAGTGTTTTTTGTCAAGTTTCTAAGTTCTCTATAGTTTTGCCAGTCAGTGGAAAGTTTTGATCTCTTCCAAATTTTCCACAGCCTGTCCCTATTTCTCCTAAGGGTACAGGTTGCTTTAGAGAGCCATGGGGATACCTTAGATTTTACTCTAACAATGCAAAAGGGGTTCTAGAGAGTTTAAGAAAGGTAGAGTTAATTGATTGGACTGTTTCATCCAGAGACAGCCGATTTAGGTGACTCCTGTTAATTCTCAAAAGAAGAGAGTTAAAGGTATCAGGAGAGAAGGTGGACAGTGTTTGACAAGTTATGTATCTGTGAGGTCTGGTAAAGTTAGGGGTGACTCTAGTAACTGTTATTGGAGTGATCACTGAGAGAATTTGGTAGGGTTTTAGGATTATGATCTATAGAAGGGACAGACACTAGTATCCAGTCTAGTAAAGTATTAGGGATATGTGAGTTACTGTAGTGAGTAGGTTCAGATATTAGTTGTGTAAAGCCATACAGGTTAATAGTTATGGTCACTTAAAGCTAGCCAATTAGGAGAATTGTTTTGTTAGAATAGTGTTCAGTGAGATAGGACAGAGTTTTTAAAAAGGGGAATATCATCTGGGGGAAGATAAATGGTTACTATAGTGATGACAGAGAAGTTAAGTTTAAAGTTGGCTGCCAGGATTTTTGCAGGAGGAAAAGGTGGGATTGGTTCGTTAAGACAAGTGAGAGTTAGATGGTTAGAGTAAATAATAGCTACTCTACCCACTTTCTTTTTTTGGTGATCTATGAGAAGTATATTGTAGCCAAGAGGAACAAGTAGTACTGTGAAAAAGTGTACATATCTTCAGCAACTTGAAAATTGGTGGTTCTCAGTCTTCCTTCCTGAAACCATCTCTAGTTTATTTTTCAATTGCAGCTCTGCAAATTCTTCCATAGCAGGCTCTTTGCAACCTGCTCAGGCTTTTACTGTGGAAATTTGGGATTCTAAGTGCAGTGGGTATTCAAATGAGGGCTCGGTTTGTGAATGTTTTTGAATCAATCTGCACATCATGCCAGTTAGCAGACCCTTGCAGAAAATTTCAACATAGGTTCAATAGGTGTATATCACGCAACCACTGAAGGCCTTTATAATCCTTGCCAGGCATCCCAAATGTTCCTACTACTTTATGTGCTGGTCTTTATAAGTCTAGCCAAGTTTCCCAAATGTATATGGCAAGTTTATATACCTTAGAGGTAAACTAAGTTGTGCATTGTAAGCTAGGGCAAGACTTACAGAGACATAGGTGCTAGACTTGGGACGCATTTCCGATTTCCTAATCCATTTTCGGGGTTACAGCCTGTGGTGTAGATCTACAGATATGTATGGAGGATATGGACAATTCCCACCATCATGTCTTGGGTAATGATACATCAGTAACAAGTGCAGTGGATGAAAGACCGGATACGGACAGTTATAAAAGCAGTTTTATCACCACTTTCTTTCAGAATGGCTTTCAAATGGGTTGGATATTAAAGAAGAACTGGGAGATTTTTAGTGACAATCCTTTTCTTAGAGCTAGGCTTGGACCTTGTCTCAAACTGGTCTTCCATAAAGAGAAGAATTTAAAGAACATCCTGGAGACTAGTGGTAGTAATAGGGACAATACCCAACGTGCACACAAGGGTATGAGAAAATGTGAGGGATGCCCCCAATGTAAAGTTATTGATGAGAGAGTATGTTTTTTACCATTTGAGGAAAGACGTACAAAGTGGCAGGTAACTTTAATTGTGAGTCAAAGAGAGTGATATATCTTGCCCAGTGAGTGGAATGCCTTGCTTTTACATTGGGAAAAGTAATTGTAAGTTCAGGGAGAAGGTGTATGAACATGAACACAGTTTAAGAAATCATACTACGGCTAGTGCTTTGGCCAAATACAATCAGGATAATCCAGGTCACATTTTAAAGTAGATGGTAACTGACCAGGTGAAACCAGACATTAGGGCAGGGTTTAACCCACTTACCCTGGAGAGGAAGGAGACAACCTGGCAGATGGTGCTTGACGCAAACACTTGGCTGGGACTTAATGAGTACATCTCAGTTATTTGCATACTTAAGTTGAAATCTTTAACAAGATGAAATAGTGGGGGTGAATTAGTAATAACATTATTATTATGTATTTACTATCATATATTTTTTTTTATTACACATGGACAAGTACTTAATTAGGTGTATGTGTATATATATATATATATATATATATATATATATATATATACTGCTTTTTATCAGCTTATGAATTGTGAAGGTAATAAGGATTTTTACATACAAATATTAATATACTATGGTTAATTATTCGCTATGATAGTAGAAATATGAAAAATATGAAAAGGAATATTTGATGGTTGCTTGTTCCAGTTAGTTAAAACTGTGCTTTTTTCGTATTTTATTTGATATGAACAATACATTGTTTTGCTACATAACAGTTGTACAATAGTTATAACTGTTGGTGTTAAGAGGGTAGGTGATGTACAACATTTATTACCTTGTATGTTTTTTTTTAAATGATTAATCTATTGTTTCTATTGTATACAAGAACACTGCTAGTTCTGTGCGAGTGAAATACTCCTGTATTTTTAAAAATGTAAGTGGAATCTGTGTGTGTGTTTGTGGGGGGGGGATTACTTGAATGGTTTAATCCGCAACTATTTAAGTTTGGCTTTGTAGTGTTTTTTTTATTGTGATGAAGTCGTGAATGGATGGCGAAAGCACTTAATGGTGTGTTTTAATATTTAAAATAAACGTGGACTTCTGTTCTGGACAGTCTGTCGCCCTTTATGTTTTTGGACCTTTAGATGGCGTTTGTTTCCTGGCATTTCAGGGTAAAAATAGACCTGAATTTACCAGCCATCAGATTTGCTATATCTTTTGGCTCCGTATAAGGTGGCTTCATTTACAGTCAGTTCTGCACATTGTTGTGTGCTGCCTTTGAGGTATCAACCATTGCAAAAAAAATCCCTGTGGTTGTCCTTTGCCTGGCAGGCTGCATTTACCTCACATTTGGCTTTAATAGACTTAACATGGCCTCTTTGTTGTTTGTTTAGACTGCGGAGGACATTCAGAAGTCAAGCAGCTAAACATTTATGTTCTTAAAGGGTCATTTGCATATATCCCATGGGTCCCCACTATGCACGCACACACACACACACACACACACACACACACACACACACACACACACACACACACACACACACACACACACACACACACACACAAAATGTCTGTAGTTTCTTATGTGTACTCATTGACCAGGATCAATTTGTAGTTGCTTCTCACACACATATTCATGAAGGCATTTCAGTTAGCTTTCACTGTGGTGAATAACATTCCACCTGCCCCTGATTACGTACTAGCTACGAGGAACATGTAAAGTAATGATAGTACATGGCATTAGTACCTGCTTGAATTTCAGTACTGCAGTACTAGCAGAATGGTTGCACTGAGCCACATGCCATGTACCAAATTTTCTCACTGCATACTGCGTTAGTCAAGGTTACATGCTCTCAACACAAGCCCTGCTCTAAAAGTGAATGTGGCATTTAATGAGTTGCTTTTTTCACAGTGCATTTTCCCCACTGTTAATTTCTGGTGTCATCCGCATGCTGGGTAAACAGTGACCACACTGCAACTACAATGTTTCTGAATCCCAGTATGTTTTATTTTGCTGAAACATTATAAATGCTTCTTTAGATCTCAATGCAGTCTCAAATATGAAAACTACTTAAACAAATTGATACATAAATGAAAATAAAACATCGTTTAAAAAAAAAATGACCCAGACAAATTAGAGCCTATAATGTTTGTCTCCATGACCTTCTCACCTTTTGCTTGGGGGGGGGGGGGGGTTACGCAGGGAACGGTTTCTTTAAATTGTTAGCAATCTTTTACAGTGAATAGTCAGGATGTCAAAATCATGTGATCTGGTTTCCTACAGTCTAATGCACTCTAAGAAGTAAATTACATAAACTGGCAGCACATCCTCTTATCTACTTAATAAAAGAACCCACAAGTTAAACAGCTAATACTATTTACAAAGAAGAAGTGCCACACATGCTACGAGTCACAGCTGCACCAGGCAGGCAGAATTTTTTTTTTGCTTCACATTATGTGGAATACTAAACATACTTGTAGAAGTAATGCATTTCCAAGCTATGAATTTCTGTTATTATGAAACATAAGAAATACAACTAGAAAAAATATTACGACTGGAATATGTTTTATTAGAGCATATATTCTTCAAATGTGAATGCTTCCCCTCCCCCCTACATTTATAGAAATGGAAACACATTTTTTTCACTCAACAGGACCCTTGTACATTCATTTAAAACTTCAGGCAGGCAAGTTCAAACAGATGGAAATCCAAGACTCACCTTAAATGTTTCTACATTATATTCTGACTGGGATCAATGATCTGACTGAAAAAAAATGCACTTTTACACAGACCGTAGAATCCCAGTCATCTCACTTCAGTGATGGTATCATCATCATCGGCCTGCAAGGGGGAAATGCTAGCAATTATCAATTGTTTTAAAGTCTGGTGCTGCAAGTTCTTCTCTCCTTTAGTGATGTAAAGTCCATGACCATTCTCTGGTTTGACCAATAAAGCAAATATCAGCACTCCAAACCTCATTTGTGAATTATTTCTAGATGTACAGGATCTGTTTTAACCAAACTGACAGATAATTGCATGATTCACTGGAAGGGGTGCAGCTTCTGGGTGAAACAGATATGGAAACCTTCCTCTTCCCAGTTACTTCTGCAACCGTCAAATTTGTTATTCTTGTCCTTTCTTCCACCGGATTCATGCCAGTTTCCTAAAATTTCTCTCCACGGACATCAAGGTGATATAAAATTATTCTTCCAAAGAAGTCTGCACTGTTCTCAAAGATGATTTTTAATTTATTCACATTTACTGGTTCCTTAAGACAGAATCTGTGCAGAATGGAATTAAGAAAACGTCAAGAATAATGTTAAAGTTGGCAAAGCAATGAACACAACAGCAAGATTCCACACCTTTATCAGGGAAGGAGAGATTAGACAGGGCACCTGAGTAACCTTGACTGGCCAGCATGAGAAATCAATGGCTCACTATTACCTCTTCACTTACGGTGGGATTACACAGGGTCCTAAATAACTCTAACTAGGTAGAATGAGAAACCGATATCCCACTGCTACCGCTGTTTAAATTAGGGTTAGACAGTAATCCTGACTGGCCAGCATGAGAAACCAATGGCCCACCATTACCTTTTTGCTTAAGGTGGGATGAGACAGGGTCCTAAGTAAATTTGATCGGGCAGGATAAGAAACCAATGTCCCACTGCTACCTCTTTATTTAAGGTGGGATTAGGCAGGGCTCCTAAATAACCTTGACTGGTCAGCATGAGAAACTAATGAGCTACCACTACATCTCTATTTAAGGAGGTGCAGCAGTGAATGCTATGAAAAGGCATTTATGTGAGTTTTTTCTTACTTGGTAGAAAATGGGCAGCAGGAACAATAAGGCGATAAGAGCAGTTGGCAAACAGAAAAACTACAGTTATGGCTTGAGTATACTTACCATTACAGTATATCATTGAGAGAAGTTGCCGTAACAATACATTCTAATATTTACTTTATATCCCACCTTATTCACCTTACCTGTGTTTTCTGTGGGCTAACTTTCCAAAAGCAGTAGTCATCACCTTTGCACAGCCACAGACCAAGACAGGCTTCTACTGGTGTGCATGATACCTTCACATTGTCCTCAATTTTATGGTATGTGCATGATTTTGATTCAAATTTTAGCTCTGCCCCTATTAACTCTTCTAAAACTGGTGACTTTTGGAGAAAAGGTGGTAAATTACACTTAATAAATAATGACAATAATTAAAGTGATGGACTTCTTTTATGTCAGAAAATGTATATTTAGACGTTCTCTTATTCTGTCAGTGTCTCAGGCTAATAGTACTGTTGCTTTAAAAGTGGCCCTGATTATTTCTGGATTTGTCCCAGACTCTAAGAGCCATGCTGTACACTGATGTATGTTTGCTTGTGGTTCCATTTTATATCCTCAAAAAAGTGATGGCCATCCGGGTAACTATGTTGGTGGGTCTGTTCCCTTGCCAGCATCCTAGCAGTGAGTATATTAAGGCCTTAGCCCCATACCTCTGACGGTTGATGTGAGGACTTGCATCACCATGGGGTGTCCTATACTCTTCCCTATATGTGTGTATGGTTCCATCCACATGCTAATAAGGGTTATGAACACTGGCCTGGAATCTCCAAGCTCACAATCCAAGTCCTGGCATTTTCAATGCACTGCAAGCCTTCACTTGCATGGCGATACGTTAGCCAACTGAAACCACACTGCTTCCTTCTTCCAGGTTAGGCAGGCCAGTGTTCAGCTGCTCACTACCAGCTATCCCTACCAGACACTGTCAGCACTCGAGACACAACAAGAACCTGGTTGACTTGGGAAATAGTCAGGGATTTCTCGCTATACACCAGACAACTGGATAATTTTATTGATTGATTTATTAATACTTTGGAAATGATTAGACCCACCAGGCACAGCTCATTTTTTCAGAAGGCATCCAAGGTGTTATTCGTACTAACAAGACATAATTTTGACAGGACACTAGGTAAACTCACTTCTGCCTCCTGGAAAGGGTCTGTGAGTATACCGGTGGTGTGCTTAGAAAGAATGAAAGTGCCTGTGTTGAGGAGCTGATGGAAAAAGAAGTTACGTCTTACCATAACGTTACATCTGTGTTGTTGATCTTCGTTCATTCATTACTGATGGGTTATCGGTTCCGTCCTCGGAACCAAGCCGGCCAATATCAAGCTCGCATCAGCCAAAAACTCTCGAGCCAAGGTCCTACCTAGAATGCTCTGCTCCCTGTTACCTCAAATCGAGTTTGCAAGTTGAGAGATAAAAGTAGAGGCCAACTCTGGTCATAGCAGACCTACAATAAAGGAATACATGAGATCAACCAGGAACCTCCGGAAGGGGGACGGAGGGTGGGAAGTAATGAATGAACGAAGATCAACAACACAGATGGAACGTTATGGTAAGACATAACTTCTTTATCTGATTTTGTTAATCTTCGTTCATTCCTTACTGATGGGACAGAGTCCCCAGCTACCTGTATCCCTGGGTGGCCTTCATGGAAGGATATTCCTGAGCACCATGGAGCCAAACAAAGCTCTACCTCTGGAGGCCAAGTCCAGTTTGTAATGAATAACAAAGGTATGAGGTTTGGCCCAAGTTGCAGCAAAGGAAATATCATTGACAGAAGCCTTAGCATGAAAAGCTGCTGAAGTTGCCATAGAGCTTGTAGAATGAGCTTTCACTCTATGAGGCAAGGTGATATTGTTTTTGTTGTAGATAAAGGTAATACAATTTCTCAACCATAAAGCCAATGTAACTTTTGATACAGGATGACCTCGTTTAGGTCCAGAAAAAGCCAAAAACAGTTGGTCTGACTTATGGGTAGATTTTGTTCTGTCCAGATAAAATCATATTTGCCTATGAACATCCAAGAGAACATCCAAGGAGTGCAGCCAATACTCTCCCTTGTTAGAATGGTTAGGAAAGAACACTGGAAGGTCAATAGATTGATTGACAGACCGCTCTGACACCACTTTTGGTAAAAAGGAAGAATAAGTTCTCAGTGATACCCTATCCTTATGAAAGATAAGATAGGGAGGTTTGATGCATAAGGCTTCAAGTTCTGACAAGCGTCTGCCGATGTGATTAAAATCAGAAACAAAGTTTTCCAAGAGATATATTTTACATTACTTGAAGACGCAGGTAGAGCTTGCAGAACCAATGCCAAATCCCAAGGTTGTACCGGTTCACTAAAGGGAGGTTTTAGGTGAATAAACCCTTACAGAGGCTGTATGACATAAGTGAAGAATGTTGAAAACCAATGTGGAAAATCTGAGATGGCAGTTAAATGCACACGAATAGTAGAGGCAGACACCCCAGAGTGGAAAAGATGTGATAAGTAATCCAGTACCACCGAAACTGGGGCTGACAAGGGGTCTAATTGTTTATTCATTGCCCATAGAGAGAACCTTTTCCATTTGTTAAGATAGAATAGTCTGGTGGACGATTTATGAGATGCAATAAGAACATTTCACACAGAGGATGAGAAGTTTTCATGCCTGACAATCATTGGAAGTGGAGAAACCAAGCTGTCAGTTTCAGTGTTGTTAGATTAGGGTGAATCAGACCCTGTGGACGGGAGATCAACATTGGGGATGGATTGAGGATCCACGTTTGATCTAGCAGTTGAGGCCAGAGGAAGGGAAACCAGACTTGTTAAAGCCAATATGGAGCAATGAGGATCACTTTGCTCTTCATCTGTCGTGCTTTTTTCAGAAATTGGAAGATAAGGGGAAGAGGAGGATAAACATAAAGCAGACCCGAGGGCCAAGCGTGGACTAGAGTGTCTCTCGGTGACCGTCCCCGAGGGGGGATTAGGGCAAAATAGTTGCTGCACTTGTAGTTGGTTGGGGAGGCAAATAGGTCACAGCAAGGCTCTCCCCAGCAGTTGAAGATTTTTGCTATTATAGGATTGAGGGACCACTCGTGAGGTTGCAGAATGCACCTGCTCCATTTGTCCACTATCACATTGGAACTCCCGGGAATGTGCACTGCAATTAGAAAGTAGTTGGAAGCCATCACCCATTGACATATTCTCAAGGCCTCTCGGCATAACTGGCAAGATCTTGTGCCCCCTTGTTTGTTGATGTACCAGACCACTGACATGTTGTCTGACTGCATCGCAACAGTCCCTGACAAAAGGATGGAATGAAATGTTTGCAATGCTAGTAGCACCGCACTCAGTTCCAGAACAATGATATGCAAAAGGGCCTCTGTCTCAGACCAGGTGCTTTGGACCGAGTTTCGCTGACATAGCCCCCCCACCCCATCAGTGAGGTGTCCGTGGTCACCTTGGCTATCGGTTGAAGGGGCGAGACCATTGTTGGGGATTTCGAGATGTCCACCAGAGTAAATCTTGCTTGCATTACTGAGTTACACTTATCTGAAAAGACAAAGGATGTTGTAGAGGGTACCACTGATTGAGAAGTAGCCACTGAAGGGAGCCTCATGTGGAATCTGGCTAGAGGAACAATGGTGATCGAGGCTGCCACTGACCCCAAGAGCTGAAATATAAATCGAGCGGGAGATTTGTGGTGACAGAGCAGTGGTTGAACCTGTTGCCTTATTCTCTGAAACCTGTGGTCCGGAAGGGAAGCTGTGCAATTTCTCATGTCCAACAGTACTCCTATAAATTCCAAAGACTGAGTTGGGGTCGTGTTAGACTTCTCCCAGTTTATAGTGATTCCCAGGCTTTGATCTGTTGGGGAGAGTGTAGTGCAGGGCTTCTTCCAGTAGACACTTGGTGGAGGAGGTGAGAAGTCAGTTGTCCAGATATGGAAACACTTGGAATCTTTGAAGTCGCAAGTGAGCGATAACCACTAAGATGCATTTGGTGAACACTCTGGGAGCTGTAGAGAGACCGTAGGGCAGAGCTTGAAATTGGTAGTGACTGGCTCCTATGTGGAAGCAGAGGTATCTTCTTGAGCATTTGTCCATTTTTATGTGGTAATACACATCTTGAAGAACTACAGAGCACATCCAATTGTCTTCTTCCAGAGGAGGAAGGATAGACTGAACCGTGACCATCTGGAATTTCTCTGTTTTTACAAACTTGTTCAGTGTGCTGAGATCCAGAATTGTTCTCCAGTCCCCCATCTTTTTTGGTATTAAAAAGAACCTGGAGTAAAAAACGGATCCTATCTGGTGTGGGGGGACCGTCTGGATGATTCTTTTTTGTAGCAGCTTTTGGATTTCGTGTGCCGCTGCTTCCCTTTGACTGGGTGGAACATCGAGTAATACTCTATTATGAGATTGGACAAAGATGGAAGGGGATGTGATAGCCCCTGGATATTATCCATTGTACCCAAGAGTCAGTGGTTATATTTTGCCAGGTAGCAATGTACAAGAAAAAAACGAACCCCGACCGCTTCCAGAGGTGAGCAGTTGGGCAACGCTTCAGGAGCGCTGACAGGGTTGGCTAGAGAAGGACTCTGGAACCCTGGTTTCGCGGACATCCTCTGCCCCAAAAGGGGTGTCATCCATTGGTGTTTCCCCCTCTGCCTCTAGGGGAGAATTCGGCACATACATCCCGGAAAGAGCCCTGTGATTTCCTGTGCCACATCTTCCTGCTCCTCTGATTTCTGGAGTAGAATCGCTGAGGAGTGGAGTGTCTGACACAAATGGCAGGCAGGGTCTTACCATCCTGTTCGCACCTTGCCAGCGTGTCTTTCTCTTTAGGGCCAAACAAAGAAGCAGCCTCAATGGGGGCGTTCATGAAAGAAGCCTTAAAGAAGTCTGAAAAGTCACATCCACATGTCATCTGGTGACTATACCCACGCCTGCCGCTCTAGCCGCCCCTTCCGTTGTGCGAGAAATAAGACGTATGGAAGAGTTGGAAATGGACTCTAGGGTGGCTGAGAATCCACGCTCTCATGGACCTCGTCAGAAATAGTTCCTGCTAAGGTTTCAGAGAGCTGGTTGATAAGATCCCTCTGAAGCCTGGTAGTGTGTGCCAAACAGTTCAAATAACTTATGGCAAAAGTTGATGAATCAAACACATGCTTCCCTAGTCTGTCAATCACCCGGGACTCCTTGTTAGGAGAATGGACAGTTTGGCTCTCTTCTGCCAAATCCTTCTTAGTTGCAGCTGCCACCACCATAGCATCTACTGGAAGACCTCGTGACCAATGTGGGTGCTCGGCTGGGGGCGATAATATTTTATCCGGTCTCCTTGGTATCACTTCCAGAGTGTAAGGGGCCTTCCATGTGCACTGGATGAGCTCATCGGCAGGCAGGGTGACTCAGGAGGTAGGGGGCAGGGCACAAAAAGCCTGCAGGAATACAGATTCCTCAGAGGAAAAATTAGAGGACTTCCAGTCACCCTTCTGTCTAAGGATCTCGAGGATGTCACCAAAGGATACCTCATCAGAGGGTGACCATGGGGACCCTTCCCAGTCATCAAAATCCATATCTTCAGTCAATGACTCCTCAGTGGAGTCCATGTGCTTCCTCTCTTGCACGATGCTTTGCGGGGTATTTCCTCATTTGGAGGTTCTGGGGAAGACTGCAAAGAGGGGGTCTCCTGAGGAAGAGAAACCTGAGGCCCTTGTGCCCGATGGTTGTGGCTTGTGACAGTTGTGGCACAGAGGGGGGAAGAGGACTCTGACATGTGGGATTTGCCAGCGGAGGCAAGCGCACTCTGCATGGCCTGAAAAGTCAGCCCACCCAAGGAAGGATGGGAGGACAGAACAGAGCACTACAACCTCGGTACCAGAGTCACACCCCGTCCCGACGAGGAGTCACACACCGTCCCGACGAGCCCACCCCTAGACCAGGAGTCGCAAGAGAACAGTGAACAGTGAAGGAGAGAGGATTCCTGGAGGGTGCCATAGAAAAAAAATTGGCGTGGAACCAGGAATGCCCTCCCCTAGGCAGCCACTGGCCTGAGAAGAGCCCATCCCCTAGGCAGCCACTGGCCTGAGAAGAGCCCAATGCCCAGTGCACCAAGAGCCACAAGGACGGCTCCGGTTCTAAAGTGAGATCCACTATTGGAGTCAGAGGAAGGGAAGCTGCTGTCAGAGTAATTGGCTTCGAAACCTGGGTAGAAGTCTGAGGAGATATACATTCACCTGAAGGCGGGAACGTGGACTTAGACGGGTGAGAGAAACCTCTGGCCACAAGCAACTGGTCAACAAGCCGCAACACATCCTAGGATGTTCAGAAAGACTCTTTGTTGACCTCATGGAGAAAGCTGATGGTGGTTCTGGCCTTTCTAGAAAAGGACTATATTGACTGCCAGCAAATGGATCCAATGAAGGAGAATACTAGAATACTTAGTCCTTGCTAATTCAATAGGTGCAGAGTCCAGAACTGAGGACATCTACACTGAAGAAAACGGTGTGGAAGTAAGTAGTCTGCGCCGAAGACAGCTCCATAATAGTTGAAGGTGTCTGTTCCATCAAGGAAAGTCTCTGCACTGGTAATAATGACGATGCCGAGAAAGGCTGCTCTGAAGAACATGGCGGTGCCGAAAATGTTTGCACCATGGAGTACAGAAAAGTCATACTCTGAGCCGAAGGGGACTGTACCTGCATGGATGGTGTCGGTAAGGGCTGCAACAGAACTGTTGGAGCCGTAGTTGTCTGCACCGTGAACTCCTGCAACAGGGTCACAGATGGCAGCGCCAAAGTAGTAATCAATTTCACCTTCTTATGAGTTGATTCTCTACAATCTCCAGAGGGAGAAGAGGGGAGCGAATTTGATGATGAAGAGGAAGAACACCTTTTATGAGGTTTAACAGGAGGGGGTGAGCCCTCCAACCCATAAATAGCCTCAGAGAAAAGAGACTTGAGATCATCTTTCAAAATTAACTTATTCTTCTTCTCGTTAAGAGTCCTGGCAGAGAATTTTTTTACAAATCCCACATGGAGGATCCACAGTAAGGTGGGAGACATTCAGACAAGAGACACACAAGTCATGGCCAGCAGAAAGCAGTAACTTACGGCCACAATCCTTACACTGCTTGAAACCAACGCTACTTTTCTTATCCGACATAATGATGTGGAGAAGAACAACAGTACCAAAAGAAAGAGGAAAGGTTACCCAAAAGGGTAAGAAGAGAAAAGGAAGGATTACCAACAATGGTAATGAAGAATTACCTCAAAGGTAAGAAAAAAGAGAGTCTAAAGTATACGATAGGGTAGGAAAATATTAGTATAAACTATTTGAAAATATTTAAAGTAAGAACAATGTATAAAACTTTCAAAAATTAGACATTTAGCTGAAAGAGTGGCTTGACATGGCTGTACAGCAATGCGGCAAATGAGATCTGAGGTAACAGGGAGCAGAGCATTCTGGGTAGGACCTTGATTCGAGAGTTCTTGGCTGACGCGAGCTTGATATTGGCCTACTCGGTTCAGAGGATGGAACAGATAACCCATCAGTAAGGAATGAACTAAGATTAATAACATCAGATCAATCTGTTTCAGGGACAGAGCAAGAACACACTGCTTTTATTTCATCACGGGAGTCTTAGGTTACAGAGCAAATCTATCCAGTTCTGGAGTACACTTCATCAGCAATTGGTATTCTTTGCATCAGGCTGCATGTTGTTGGATGGTCTCAGGGAGATGGAAACCACACTACCTATAAGTGATCTTCCACATGCATTGGATAATGCTTCCCTGACTTCATATGTAGCCACGGTCTCAAGAGCAGGATCTCGGACTATTCTAAGCTATAAGGCAGTGTGGCTGCAAAATGAGTGAGTGGAGACTTTTACTCTGGGTTGCTATACAGTATGTGAGATATATATTTTTGCTGCTAATGGGTTTTACTGCATGGGACCTTAAGCATGCGTCCATTTCTTTGAAGAATGTGCATACAACCAAACCAAAAACATCCAAAGGCAACCAAACAGTGAAGAAATATCTATTTATTTAGCACTTAAAACATTTCCATCCACACTTAAATACCCATTTCAATGAACAATATCCAATGAAAACCTTCATAAAATATTCAGGGCACATCTAACAATTTACACATCACCCTCCACAGCTAACATTTATAAAAGCATTTACAAAAAACATTTAATACATATGGTTTCATTTAAATCAGGCTTTTTAATCAGCCTGTAATCTTAATTGCCATAAGGTCTCCCTTTAACACAGATTTCTTGTAATCACCCCCACACAACTTTTTAGGCACTGTTTCTAATACAGAAAACAACTTTTTTATAAACATCACATGTTAAAGTATATTTACAAAGTGCATTACTGCCATCTTTACTTCTTATAGCATACCAATGTTCTTTAAATCTAGTTCTTAATTTTCTTGTGGTCATGCCTACAAAAAATTAAGAAAATCCTGAGCATATGGCAACGTAAATAAGCCCTAAAGAGTCACAGTTATAATGTCCTTTCACTTCCAACAGACATTCAGGACTGTGCAAAAATATACTAGGACCCACAAAAATGTAGGTAAACACATCCCAAAATCCACATGGAAACATCCCATTATTTCTATTTTCCACGCTGCATATTAGAATGTTATCTGTCTCCAAATATTGCATAACAGATTTAGCCTTGTTTGCTATAAACTGATTCTTCCCCCACTACATTTAAAAAATCTTTACTACCCTAGAAAACCTTCCAGTTCTGACAAAGAATATTTTTTATTTTCACATCACCTACTGTCATTCTTAAATACAAGCTGTCAATTTTTGAATGTGCATGCAATCTGAATTTTGAGACCCTGCCAATCTGAACTGCTTCTGGTAGACATTCTGCGTTGTGGTCACACTTTGTGGCTATTCCACTATCAAAGCTGTAAGCTCACAGTTTAATTTTGGTCAGAAATGATTTATTGGCTGGAACTGTGCAGTCCTGCGTGGTCTGTATAAAATGACTTGGCTTTAAGTAAGGACTGAGCCTAGAATGTCAAGGTACAGTTGAAATTGCTGAACTGTGGCCTCAGCATTGGCTAAATGTATTCAGTTTTGGTCTTATAAATATGGTGACTATGTTATATGCACTATATCATTTTTGGGGAGCTGAGGATTATGAGGATGCTCTTTGCACTTGCAAGTTTAGAATCAGTAAACTTTGGCTGCTAACAGCAAGCCAGGTACAGCTGAACTTCAAGTGACTATTAAAGTGGATGGGATAAGCCTCGATATGGCTTGGTCAGCAAGTATCAACAAAACCAGGACTGAAGATATGGCCGCCTTTATAAATGTAAGCACCAAATCTCAATGCGTGTATACAATATCATTACTTGGTTTTAAACAAGTTTTGGGGTTTTGCATCAATTTGGTTTCACAAAACTGATAGGAGTTGCTTTGATACTTATTGGCAGTGTTTGAGCCTGGATTGTAGGGAGTAAGCCCTGAAAAGGCATTACAGTCTACAGTTCAATGCAGATGAGGACTTTTTAATCCTACTGATTTCATTAAAGGAGAACCGCACTCACAGACTCAAAAAAATTGTTTATTTCATTATGGTTTGGGGTTTCCTACATTTTAACACCACTCTGGGACAATTTAGAGCTTTTTAGATATTTTTATACGCAATTTCTGACACTGACCACATGGGGTCTGGCATTGTGAAATAATTGTGATTGTTTAGTCTGCCTCTAAGTATCCCAGAATGCATTGTTTGTCTCCAAAAATTACATCATGTCTGCCACATTTTCCCTAAAGCTCCTGTCAGTGCACTGATTTTACAGGTATTCACTGCTGTGTTATAGTCACCTACTTTTGGTTAAAATTGTATCCTTTTTCAATGACTACTTCAAACACAAGCAGTGCAAATGCTACAGAACAGAACTGAAAAGAGAATTTTATTGCTCTTTCTTCTTAGAAATGCTAACTTGATTTCTTTTGTGAAGGCTGAAATCTAGTTCTTCAGGGTTTCTCCCCTCCCCCTTAGCACCTACCTTCCCTAGATGTCAAAGAGCTAAGGGTAATTTAACCCATTATCTGCATGTGATTGACAGCTCACAGCAGATGACCAGACTAATGTACTGTTTTCTTGTCAGCCTTTCCTTTCTTATAGTGGAAGACTTTTTGTTGCACTCCTCCTGTCAAATTTAGAACCAAGCTCCATAGTACTGGGAATAATCATTGTTTTGCAAAGCATCAAACTCCCACTTATTTTTCCTTCCTGTTTGGTTAAATAGCTAACAAATGATACACTATAAACACACACACACTCACTTGCCCCTAGCTTGCATTCAAACACACACACATGTGCGCACATGCACACACTTGCCCCTTGCTTGCATTCACACACACACTTACTCCTTGCCTTCACACACACACACTTTCCCCTTGCTTGCATATACACACACACACACACACACACACACACACACACACACACACACACACACACACTTGCCCCTTGCTTGCATACACACACACTTGCCCCTTTGCTCTACAAAGATGTAAACTTGGATTCAATCCCAGCTATTGCCATGCATGCATGCCCAGCAAAGACGGCTACTTAGAACTTGCCATTATAGTTTGATGGAGAGATTTATCATAAAATGATTACTGGCTTCAAAAGTGCAGCCTCCCAAATCCCAGAGCTAGCACCTCCTACAAAAGATTTCACATAAATCTGTTATAGACAATCAAAAGAAGTGAGACTTTTGTTCACCCTTATAGGGTGAAGGGGGCTGGGCAAGGCAGCTCTGACATCACAATGTGGGAGGTCCACTGGCTCTTCTACAGGGCATGCAAATCAGACAGTGTTTACGTCACTTTGGGGGAGGAAACGTAACTGTAGCTACAGCAAGAGCTCTGGCAGATGTGACATTATCATTTAAGAGCCACCTAGAGGATTTCAACTTGGTTTTCAAAATGAAAGTAAATCAGTATGGAAAGGTAGCAAGCCTAAGAGGTAAAACAGTTGAGTGGATTACTTTTTAAAGCAGGGGTTCTGATTTTTTTGAGGCTGTAGCAACTAACAGAGACTAAAAGAGACAGCAGGTTGAGCAATCTGCTTGAATATCCAGTTGATGTCCTTTAATTTTTTTTTTAAACACCTTTATTGAATTATCACTCGTGACATGGGCAAATTCACATTTATATAAAAGTAATCAAACTGTATTAAGCTCACATTTACAAACATTATACTTCACATATATTGATATATATCATAGAATCTAAGCAACATCACACTTTTTTATAAACATCTTTATTAAACCATCACTTACAACATAGCAATCACATATTTATATAAATGAAAACAAACCACACCGACACAATCCTAGTTACAAGCATTTCACATCACAAACCATACTGACACACGTAGCTGTACACAATATACATCACTTAGAATATACCCAATCATTTTCAAACATTACATAGCTTAAGTCCTACCCTTCTTTTACATGTCATTTCTCCCCTGTATGTATTGTTCTCACAATTCCCATTTTTCCTATGTAGTTTGCTCCTACCCTTTTCTAAAGGTATCAATTCCAGTTGTTTTCTCTCTCTTACTATATTCACTACTCCTATTACAGTTGGTTTACATTATTACTTCCATTTTCTACTAATTGCTTTTTTTGACAGCCACCATAATTAGACACAGCAAGGCCTTACCATGTCTAGGCAATTCAGATTCTGTATCACAGCTCATAACAATCATCTCACTCATCACACCAATCTTTCCAACCAGCATCTCTGACTGCATCCTGCAGGGAATCCTTGAAGTCTGCCAACTCACCTCACTCTCAGAAAATATGTTCCTAATTACCTCTTTCTTCCCTGTCACACCTCCAACATTTGCTTTCTACCTGAGGAAAAATTCTCTGGGGACTACTTGGGGTATAAAAATATCATCTAAACATTTACAAACAAAACTCCTAACTATTCCAGATTTTAATGCATATTTGGGAAACATACATACATTCTCCCAGTGTTTGTCAATTGCTTATCCAATCTCTCTTCCCAATCTTTTCTAACCTCCGGCTGATTCTAATAGTCATCACGCAATGTTTTATATTCTCTACTAATTTTCTTTTTAATGGCAACGTCTGATCTAGATTCTACTAAAAATCTACCAGTCCTGGTCTTTCATTAAGAACCCCCGTATTTCTTTTTCGTTGCCTGTATTCTGATATCAGTCCTTGATAGGAAGGCAATAACTAACCTGCAGTCCAAATAAATTCTTGGCGTCTTCCAATTTTATTATGTTTCCCTTTCTAGTTATCTGCCTCCCTATACTTTGGTTCCTTTGCCAGTTTTCTCCAATAAATTCCAGCCCCCTCTTGCCTATTGTCTACATCCCCAAATGCAGTCATCCCTATCAGCAGACTCTCCTTTCTCCATTCCGTGTTGGCTTAGTTCTTAGGATACTTTCTGCTACATTATAGATAAAATATTATGTATGATTACTGTTATTCTCCGCAAAGACCTGCATCCAAAATACTAGTCTCTCCTTGTTTCTTGAGCTTCCTCCTTGTTTCATCATCATCCCTTTCCACTTTGAAAAAGAAGTTATGTACTTATCATAACGTTCCATGTGAGTTGTTCATCTCGCCTTCATTCTTACACATGGGTTCGGAGCAGATTTATCAGCTCCGAGTCGGCCGCTTTACTAGCTAAAGATCTCAGAGAAGCTTGAGGCCAGGTTCCTATCCCATGATGCTCTCTCTGTCCTACCTCAGATCTAGTTTGCTGATCCCAGCATGTAACAGATATAACACCTAACATATACTCCAACTGGAGTAAGAAGTCAGAGAACAAAACCCACCAGACCACAAGTCTACTCGTTCTTCGAGACCCTGGAGGGGGAAGGCGGGTGGGAATGTAAGAATGAAGGCGAGATGAACAACTCACATGGAATGTTATGGTAAGTACATAACTTCTTTATGTGAAGTTGTTCAATCTCGCTGTTCATTCTTACACATGGGTACCGTCTCAAGCACCCTAATCCTGGGTGGCTCACGGGAGTATATTCCTGAGGATAGGGGAACCAAAGGAAGCCCTGTCCCTGGAGGCCCTGTCCATTTTGTAATGAATGATAAAAGTATATGGCTTAGACCAAGTGGCAGCTGCACAAATAGTGTCCAAAGGCAATCGAGCCACATAAGCAGAAGTGGAAACAGCTCTAGTGGAATGCGCTTTCACGCCATGCTCTAATGGTTGGCTTGCTGAGGAGTATGTAAATTTAATGCAGTCAGTTAACCATTTGGAAAGGGTAACCTTAGAGACTGGTAGCCCTATCTTAGTATCAGCATGAGAGACAAAAGAGTTATTCAGATTTCCTAAATTCCTTTGTCCTGTCCAAACAGAATCTCAATTGTCTGTGAACACCAAGTTTATACAACATGTACTCCAACTTATTAGAATGGTTACTGAAAAAGGTTGGAAGTACGATAGTTTGATTCAGGTTAATCTCCGAACACACCTTTGGAAGGAATGAAGGATTAGTCCTTAGTGATACTCTGTCGGGGAGAAACACCAAATATGGGGGTTTGATAGACAGGGCTTGAAGTTAAGCCATTCTACGTGCTGAGGTAATGGCAACCAAGAAAATAGTTTTCCAAGAGAGAAACTTTAAATGGCAGGATGATGCAGGCTGAAAGGGAGAAAGAATAATCCATGACAGCACAAAATTTAGATTCCAGGGAGTAAATGGTTGTCTAACAGGCGGCCAAAGATGAATGGTACCCTTTAAGAAGGCCCTACATAATCTGAGACACATTAAATTAGAACCTTCAGCTCCGAAGTGAAAATTTGAAATTGCAGCCAACTCAACTATTATAGTAGCAACTGCAGCACGTTCATGAAAACACTTACACAGGAATTCCAGAATACTAGCAATCGGGGCAACGTAAGGATCAGTGTTATTCTGGGAGGCCCAAAAAGCAAATCGCTTCCATTTACTGGCATACAACTTTCTAGTGGAAGCTTTATGCGAAGTTACAAGAATGTGCTGTACCTCTGAAGAAAAGTCTTGTGACCTGGCAAGGTTGGGAATCGGAGCAGCCAAGCTGTCAGCCTGAGGGAATGAAGGGAGGGATGGAAGGCCCCTGATGAATGTGTCAGTAGGTCTGGAACTGGGTCCAGAATCCAAGGTTCCTCCAATTGATAGAGTCAAAGGAAGGGAAACCAAATCTGTCGAGTTGAAAAGGGGGCTTATTAAGATTACAGTCTTTCTCAGGGCTTTGGCTTTCTGTAAGAATTTCTGAATCAGGGGAGTAGGAGGAAAAGCATACAGGAGTCCCAGGGGCTAATCGTGTACAAGCGAGTTCCTTGCGCTGTCCCCCGGTGGGGGATTCAGGGCAAAGCAGCTTCTGCATTTGGCATTCATAGGGGATGCAAACAGATTGCAGCAAGGCTGGCCCCATCTGCGTAAAATCATCTCTGCAACTTGTCTTTGAGAGATCACTCGTGCGGTAACAGAATGGCTCTGCTCAGTTTGTCAGCGATCACTTTGGATTTCCCCAGGATATGCATTGCTATCAGAAAGCACCTGGTGGATACCGCCCACTGCCAAATTTTCAAGGCCTCTCGACATAGAGGGTAAGACTTGGTCTCCCCTTGCTTGTTGATGTACCAGACCACAGACATGTTGTCTGTCTGTATCGCAATCATCCCTAGAGGAAGAGAGTCGTGGAAGTGCTGCAATGCCAAAAGCACCGCTCTCCGCTCCAAAACATTGATGTGCAACTGTGACCTTGTCTCTGACCAGGTGCCTTGGGCTATTCTTCCCTGAAAAAGCCTCCACCCTATCAGTAAAACGTCCATGGTCACCATGGCTGACGGCAGGGAAGAAACAAATGGTCGACCTACTGTAACCTGGTAGCTGGTCAACCACCAGCAAAGATCCTTCTTGCAAGAGACTGTAATCATAATTAAGAATGACATCGGAAGTTGTTGGTAAAACCACTGGGTGAAGAGTAACCACTGAAGAATCCCCATGTGCACACACCCCAGAGGAACTGCTACGAGCATAGCTGCCATGGTACCTAGTAGTTTCAATACTTGAGAGGCTGCTACTTTTTTTCACTGCAAAATGTCCGATACCTGGTTTCGAAGAGTGGTGGTGGTGTCTAATTCTGCTCTGATAAAGGAGATATGCTGCGATGGCGACAACTCAGATGTGCCAAAATTTATAGTTATGCCTGAGAGCAGAGATTGAAAGTGTGATCCCTGGACAGAATTAGTTGATGCCTGGAGGTGGCGGTAAGGTCATCCAGATACAGAAACACTTGGAATCCTAGATGCCTCAGGTGAGCCGTAACCACTGCCATGCATTTGGTAAACACTCTGGGGGCTGTTGCGAGTCCAAAGGGCAGTGCTCAGAATTGGTAGTGGCTGGCTCCTAGCCAGAAATGCAAATGATCTCTGGATGGTCTGGCCATTTTGATATGGTAGTACGCATCCTTGAGATCTATAGAGCACATTCAATCTCCCAGGCCAAGGAACGGGAGGATCTACTGAAGCATGACCATCCGGAACTTCTCCTCCTTTACGAATGTGTTGAGTCTGCTGAGATCCAAGATGGGCCTCCAGCCCCATCTTCTTTGGAACTAAAAAGAATCTGGTGTAAGTTCTGGATCTTATTTGGTCTGCTGGGACTGGTTGGATAACTCTTTTCCTGCAGTCTCTGGATTTCTATGGCTGCTTGATCCCTGAGAATGGGTAGAACGTCTGGGATTTTCTTTCGAACAGGTGGGGTTTCTAAGAATGGGATGATGCAGCCTCTGGTAACAATGCTTTGTACCAAAGAATCTTTTGTAATTCCTAGCCAGGCATCCGGATACAAAGACAAGCGACCCCTGACTGCCTCCAGAGTAGGCAGTTGGGCTTCCTTTCAGGAGCACTGGTAGGGCTTACCAAAGAACTGATCCCAGCCACCCTGGTTTTGCATACCCCCTCTGCTGCCGGGGCGACGTCTTCCATTATTACCCCCTCCTCTGCCCCTGCAAGGGGGGGGGGGGTCACTACACGTGTTCTGGAAAGTTCCTTGGGACTTCCGGATCCACATTTTTCCACATTTCTGCCTTTTGGGGTATGGTCTGTTAGGGGTGGAAAAATGGACTCCTACTGCAGATAGTCTTTTCATCTTGCTCACACCTAGTGAGAGTCTCCTTGACTTTGGGCCCGAAAAGAGACTAGATCATATGAGGTGTTAATGAAAGAAGACTTGAAGGTTTCCGCAAAGGAGCATAAGCACATCCAGGAATGTCTCCGAAGAGCTACTGCTGAACCCGCTGCTCGACTCGAACTATCGGCTGCATAGGAAATCAGCCACATGGACGAGTTAACTATGGAATTAAGGGTATTAAGCTGGACTGTCGCCTTCTCAGAGACACCTCCATCTGTACTACCCTGCAGAGTATCTCCGAGCTCTTTTAGAAGATTTCTCTGAAGACGGGTAAAATGAGTCGAGTAGTTGAGCGATCGCATAGCAAAGGTCGCAGAACTAAAGATGGGTTTCCCAAACCTGTCCATAGTCCTGGAATCTCTATTAGGAGGATGGACAGAAGAGGTTTCAGACATCTCTTTCTTGGTGGCCGCCGCCACCACCATGGCATCAACCAAAACTCCCTTAGTGAGGAACATTTTACCTTGGGGGGGAGGTGATAAATTTGTTGGGCCTCCGAGGGATAGGTTCCATAGTATCAGGAGTCTCCCACGCCCTTCGAGCAACCAATTCCATTAGTTCATCGAAGGGCGGAGTCACCCAGGAGGTGGAAGGTTGAGACCCAAAGGCCTTCAGGAGCACCGACTCATCCTCAGTAGGACTAATGGACTGCCAGTCACCCCTCTGCTTAAGGACCTCCAGGATATCAGCAAAAGAGATATCCTCCGAGGGTGACCGTGGGGACCCTTCTGACTCCTCTAAGTCGGTGTCTGATGTCAAAGACTCCTGCAGGGAGTCTAAATGCCTCCTCTTACAAAGTTTCTTCCTGGGAACCTCATCAGTGGGGGATTCTGGAGAGGTCTCAGTAGAGCAACGGTCACCCAATGGCTTAACCCGAGGCTCTGGGTCTCGACGCTTCATGGGGACAGAAAGTGGCACTTTAGGGGAGGAGGGCCCTGATAATGTGTGTGTCTTGGACGACATAACCCTCCTCATAGCATTGAAGACTCCACTGCTCTGACCCGTGGAAGCTGCCGGTTCCGAAGAAGACAGCAACCTCACCAGCGCTGAGACAGTGGGCTCCAAGCCAGAGGAAGGAGTCGAGCTCATCTGCACTGACGCTCCGAGAGGAAGGGTCTGAACTGACGCATAGGTTCAACCCCCCCGGAGCTGACCAGAGAGTGTCAGCTCCCAGACTCTTCAAATGGCACCGAAGAAGTCAGGGTTGACGGAGGCAATAGTAGTGGAAAAGGCCTTGGCTCCGAAGGCTCCACAATCATCAGATCCTCCTCCCCGGCTCCAAAGGCCCGGCCCAGCTCAGAGGAGGAGTAGTCACAGCAGGTGCGATGGTCTTAGGCTCCGAAACTGGTTGGGTCAAAGCCGATAATAATTTGGCCAGTGCTGGGTTCTCGAGAAGCCTCTGCACCACCCGGTCCACATCCACATCAGAGAGGATTCTCGAAGAACAAGTCAAAAGAGCTGAAGAGGCAACCGATTGAAGAATGGGAGATCTTAAGATCTTGGAGACCGGCTCCAAAACAATGGCTCAGGTGCAGGGCTCCAAAGACTGTGGAGCCAGCGACCGCACCTTCACAGCAAGGTTCAGAACCGATGACTTGGGCTCCAAGGAAGCTTTGGAGGACTTCGACCCCTTCGATGACTTGGAAGTCTGGTCAGCCTTGTCCACGGACTCCTGAAAATCTGGCTTCAGTAAGCCTCTATCCACCAGATTTCGTCTTCTTTCAAGCAAAACCTGGCTACTGAAAGAAAGAATGGCAGATAGAACAATCCTCCTGGAGGTGAACTGGCCCCAAGCAATAGACACAATGTATGTGGGAGTCGGTGATCGACATTTTCTGCCCGCATTTTGGGCACTTTTTAAAGCCTGATTTCTGTTTTTCTTTCTGATCAGCCATACTAACACGAAAAAACAACAGTATGTACCAAACAGAACAATTATTTTTTAAGACAACAGCACACACACACACACACACACTCACACACACACACACACACACACACACACACACACACACACACACACCGCAAACTCTATAAAGTACAGTTTTGTACCTACCATAAATGTAGATGTCCGATAGATATGCAACTGCAGTCATAACATATGGGTTGTCCTGCCTCAGGCAGCCCTCGGTCGGCCGGATTCCAAAGTCTGGGTCCGACGTCGGCTGATGTCGCATTTCTCTCCGATGTCAGAGCGGCTGGAGTATATAAGCATCAGCCGACGCCATCTTCTTCAGTGTTTCTTGCCCCACATGCCAGGTGCCCTCCAAGGAAGGCTGTAATCAAATTGGAAGACAATAATACATTTCCAGACAATAAATAAGCAATAAACAGATACACCATAACAGATATCCCCAGCTAAGGATAATAGGGAGAGGAGTGGACCCAAGGCATAGAGGGGAAGGAGGGAGGGAAAACCCGACTGCAGTTGCATATCTATTGGACATCTACATTTATGGTAGCTACAAAACTGTACTATGTCCTTCAAGAATGCAACTGCAGTCATAACACATGGGTTGAATACCATAGCTTAGCTGGGGGAGGTGGTATGCTCTAAAAAAAGGATGGTGTAGCTATCAATCCCTGCAGGACTGCCGAAGCAAAGCCTGCTCTGGATCTGGAATATAAAGGGAGGTTGTAGTGTTTGGAAAATGTATGCACAGAGCTCCATGTAGCAGCTTCTAGAATGTCTTTTGTAGGCACCCCTCTTAAAAATTCTGTAGAGGTGGCTGTAGCTCTGGTGGAGTGTGGTCTGACATTGGCTGGCACACTTTCCATGGAAGGAATAACAGAATCTGATGCAATGTCCAATCCATTTTGAAATTGTCTGTTTGGAAATTGCTTTTCCTTGTACTCCAGGGGCGTAAGCTACAAAAAGCTGATCAGACTTCCTACTGGTCTTGGTTCTGTCTAGGTAGTAGCGAAGTTGTCTGTGTATGTCCAAGGTATGTAACAGTCTTTCCCCTTTGTTCTCAGGATTGGGAAAGAAAGTAGGCAGGTGAATTGCTTGATTTAAAGAAACCCTAGATACCACTTTTGGCAGAAAGGTAGAGTTGGTTCGTAAGGAGACCCTGTCTCTGTGAAAAGTTATGAACGGTGGTATTGCCATTAAGGCCTGCAATTCCGAAACCCTTCTTGCTGAGGTAATGGCCAGCAGGAAAGCGGTCTTCCAGGAAAGAAATTGTAAATCCACAGAAGCTGCTGGCTCGAAGGGAGGTAGAGTCAATTTTTCTAGGACAAAATTGAGGTCCCAAGCTGGTACTGGTGCCTTTCTTGGGGGCTTTATATTCTTGATTCCTCTAAGAAATTGCCTTAACAAAGGATGTGAAAAGACAGGTGGATCAGTGTTGTATCTAGCTGAGATAGCTGAAGCATGTATTTTTATGGAAGAGTATGAGAGTCCGTTATGTAGCATATCTGCCAAGTATTCCAGAATGAGTGGAATGCTCAAAAGTGATGCATCATGACCCTTGTTGGTATTCCAAATGCTGAATCTCTTCCATTTGGCTGAGTAAGCCTTTCTGGTGGATGGTCTGGGCTTCTGTTAGTATCCGCTGAACTTCCTTGGAGAGAGGTAAATTGAGGTTATTTATGGGATTTCCCAAGCTGTTAGCTGTAGCGTCTGGATGTTGGGATGAACTGTCCTGAAGTTGTGTTGAGTCAAAAGTTGGGGCCATTGTGGAAGGGCCCACATTTTGTTGTGACATATGCTCCGTAGTAGTGGGTACCAGTGTTGTCTTGGCCAGTCTGGAGCTATTAGGATCCCCTTCGGCTGCTCTACTTTGATCTTTAATAACACTGTGGTCATCAGTGGCAGAGGTGGAAATGCATAAATTATTAGGGAGCTCCAGTTGAATGAGAGGGCATCTATTTTCCATGCTTGTGGATGATATGTCCTTGAGCAGAACTTTTGTAAGTGATGATTGAGGTGGGAGGCAAATAGGTCTACGTCCGGCCTGCCCCATGTCGAGGTGAGTCGTATAAAGATGTCTGGATGTAGCCTCCATTCGTGGGGGTCTAGGAAATTCCTGCTTAGACTGTCCGCCAGAACATTGTCTTTGCCTGGAACAAACTGGGATTGTAACTGTATGTTTAGACCCAGTGATTTTTCCCAAAGATTCATTGTCAGTCTGCAAAGGGGGTAAGAATGAGTGCCCCCCTGCTTGTTTATGTACCACATCACAGTGGTGGTGTCTGTTCGTATTAGTAGGTGGCCTTGTTGAAGTTGTTGTCCAAAGGCCTCGATGGCATGCATTACTGCTAGCATTTCTTTTTGGTTGATATGCAGATGTGTTTCCTTTGGAGACCATTGCCTTTGAATACATCTGCCCTCCATGTGCGCCCCCCCATCCAAGGTCTGAGGCGTCTGTGGTCATGGTCTGTGTTATCTGAGGTTTTTGAACGACATACCTGTGTTTGACTGGCTTACTGTGGCCCACCATAGAAATTCCTTTTGAAGACATGGAATGAGTGGAATAGTTGCTTCTAGGTTGTTGCTGTGTTGAGACCATAAGCTTTTTAAGTACCATTGAAGCTTTCGCATGTGTAGTCTTGCTAGTGGAACCAGGAGAATGCAGGATGCCATGTAACCCAGGGTCTGTAGGAAACTCCTTGCAGTCATCTGGGTGAGCTTTGCTAAACTTTTGAAGTAATGAGTTAACTTCTTCTGCTTGTCTTCTGTCAGGTAAGCCATTTGAGAGGCTGTGTCTAATTTGGCTCCTAAGAAGGTTATTTGCTGGGATGGCTGAAGTCTTGACTTTTGAAAGTTGACTGTGTATCCCAGAGCCTGTAGCAAGTGTATGACATAATTCAAGTTTTTTGTCAAGGTTTGTTGTCCGCTTGTATGAGGCAATCGTCCAGGTACGGGTAGATTTGAATCCCCTGGAGCCTGCAATGAGCAATTACTGATGCCAGGCATTTCGTGAATACTCTGGGCACAGTAGATAAGCCAAATGGCAATGCTGAGAATTGATAATGCTCTGGCCCTGCAAGAAATCTGAGGTATCTTCTGCAGCTGTGTCTGATAGGGACATGCAGGTATGCCTCCTTGAGGTCCAGAGTAATCAGCCAAGACCCCTTGCCCAGCATGGGAAGGAGTTGCTGTAGAGTCAGCATTTTGAACTTTGGTATTATGAGAAAAGTGTTTAAAGCGGACAAGTCCAGTATTGGTCTCCATTGAGTTTCTTTTCTTGGAACAAGGAACAGTCTTGAATAAAACCCCTGACCTTGTTCTTGTTGTGGAACTTTTTCTATTGCTTTGATCTGAGCAAGCAGAGAAATTTGCTTGATAGCCTCTGCCCTCTGATTTTGTGGAAGATTTGGCATGCCTTGTTTTCTTGGCAAGGTATGAAAATGGAACCTGTAACCGTGGTCTATAATGTCCAAAATCCATTTGTCTTTTGTCAGTTTGTGCCAATTTTTTGAAAACAAAGATAACTTTCCGCCCAAAGGAGCTTCTGTTTGCTCCTTGGTCAGCGGAACTAGAGGAAAGTCATCGAGATTGTCCCTGCGGGGCAGGAGAAACCCCTGTGTCACTTCTTTGGTTTGCTGGTTGCCATTGTCGTCCCCTGTAGGATCCTCTGTATTGCCCTCTTCCTCAGGCACGCCTGTTTTTGCCCCTTTGAAATCTTTCAGGATTAGGAAAGGACCTGTTTTTAGAAGGCCAGTTCCTGCTGAATCTGGGTGGCTGAACCTGGAGGAAATCTTTGACTGTCTGAACTGACTTGGCTTTTTCCTCAATGGACTTTAACACATCTTTAGCATTAGCACCAAAAAGCTTGTTCTTTTCCAAGGGTGCGTCAAGAAGTTTTGCCTTAACATGATCTGGTAAAGGTTGTTCTTTTAACCATGCATGTCTACGAATGACCGCCCCTGTCATAGCTGCCCTACATGAAGCCTCCAATGCATCATATCCACACTGTAGAAAGTGATTGCTAACCTGCTGAGAATTATGCACAGCCTCCTGCAAAGACTTCCTACCTAAAGGTTCAGGAGAGGCCAATCTTTTCTGTAAATCATCTAACAGGAAATCCTGATATTGAAACATGTGAGAGAGACAATTGAGAGCTCTCATAGATAAAGTAGTGGAGGTGTAAACCTTCTTCCCCCATCTCTCTAAGGACCTTGCTTCCCTGTCGGAAATCAAAGGGTTTTTGGAGGTGGTAGCTGAAACCCCTTTAGGCCCCTGGGAAATTGTTTCTAAATCAACAGCATGGGCCCTAAAGAAATGAGAATGAGTTTCTGGGACCCTATAGTATCTGTCAGGCTTGACAGGAGCAGGAGGAAGAGTATCAGGGGTAACACTGGAGTCAGAGTATAAATCATCCAAAACATCAAGCACAGGAGGTATAGCTAAGGGTCTGTGTTGGGGCTTTTTAAGGAAGGTTCGAAGGCGCTTTCTGGAATCTGAATATTCCTGGCCTTGCCACTTAAAATGCTCCCTCATGCAATGCAGAACTTCCCCAAAAGAAATATCCTCAGGAGGAGAGGCAGAGGGAATGGAGTCCTCTGCATCTGAATCCTCATAGGTCTGGAAGGGCTCTTCCTGGCTTTCGGAGTGAACAGAGTCCTCAGAATCTTCATCTGAAGGAAGAGGGTCAGAGGGTTCAACCCTGGGCCTCTTATCAGGAGGAGGCTGGGATCCTCTCTCAGGATGGGCCTGGGAACCTCTGATCAGGGAAATTAAATCTGCGGCCATAGACATGATTTGAGTTTCAGGAGTAGGCTGAGGTAAGGTTTTAGCAGTAAGATGCTTGGACTTGCTGGCTGCCTTAGCACGTGTGTAGGCCTTGATAGACATGGACATGGGAGGCCTAGCCGCTCCACGTGCAGGAGTGACCTTAACAGCAATGGTCTCGGGCATTTCCTCTGTTTCAGTATCCAGAGGAAAATCAATAACTGGCGGAGTGGCCTCCGGTATCGGAGGTATCGGTAATGCGGTGTCTTCGGTTCGGAGCGGTGGAATAACCGCCTCAGAGGGAATCAGGGCACTCGCTGTTAGTTTTGGCATGGTGTCGGTGGAAGAAGCGGGCCGAGGATGTCGGTCCCGGTCTTTTCGTTTCTTACGAGTCTGCGTTGTCGGTTGTTCCGACGGCATTGTATAATCAAATTTTTCGCCGAAAAAGTCTTCAGCGAACTCCGCCTGGCGCCTGAGAGTGCGCTTATTGAAGCGAGCACAGGCGGCACAGGCCGAGACGTCGTGGCCTGGGCCAAGGCAAGGGAGGCAGTAAGAGTGGAAATCCTTATGAGGTATTTGTTTACCACAAGACAAACAATTATTTACTTTTTCAGTAATTTCTGACATCGGTTGAGGCAAGAAAAGGTCCCCAACGGGGTACTTAGCTTTTTTGATGACTTCGGTTTCGAAGAATACAGGAGCTGATCGAACGGCACTTGCGAACTGCTTCTGCTTCGGGCACCACGCGGCAAGAAAGACTGAAGAAGATGGCGTCGGCTGATACTTATATACTCCAGCCGCTCTGACGTCGGAGAGAAATGCGACATCAGCCGATGTCGGACCAAGACTTTGGAATCCGGCCGACCGAGGGCTGCCTGAGGCAGGACAACCCATATGTTATGACTGCAGTTGCATTCTTGAAGGACATCAACTATATAAACAGAAGCACAGTAAAGCTAAGTATAACTTCTAATTTTCTGAAGGTTAAGTAACACGCTAAATATATACTTAAACTAGCGAAAGCTAACTATAGATCTTAACTGTTAAAGAGCTATCTAAATACACGCTAATAGCTGGATAGGGAACTATTAATAACTAAGGCACGGCCAAAGGCCTAAGAGCAGTCACTCTTAAAAGGACAAAATTCTCATCAAGTACAACAAAAAAAAACTGCTAAACCAAGGCTAACTAGCCCAACAAACAGTCTAAATGGAAAACTAGGCAAAAATGTAGCTATAAAGGTACAATATAGTAGAAGAAATTCCACAATACTGGCCCGAGCTCCCCAATGACCTCTGATGTGTTGCAGTGGAAAACTAGATCTGAGGTAGGACAGAGAGCATCATAGGATAGGGACCTGGCCTCAAGCTACTCTGAGATCTTCAGCTAGTAAAGTGGCCGACTCAGAGCAGATAGATCAGCTCCGAATCCATGTGCAAGAATGAACGGCGAGATTGAACAACTTCACATTTATAGTTTTCTGCTTGTGCTAGGAGCCTTAACTGTGTAGCTCTGAAATCAGGTAATTACAATCAACCCTGTTATACTGGAAGAATCAGCTTATCCCACTTGACTCTAGCAATCTTCCCCTCCCAGATAAAGTTCTTCAGCTCTTTTTTAATTGCTATCCCACAACTTCTTTGGTTGAAAAAAATATGGCTGATCTGTGTACATGACTAATGGGACTAAACATTTTAACTGCCTGCATCTTACTATCCATAACCATATAATAAAGCTTCCATTCTTTCAGTTTTTTATTAGCTTTTTAGTCTCTTCTCACATATCCTTAGCTGCCACACCAGAATAATTTTTAATCTATACTCCTAAATACTTCATTTTAACACGTCCCCATAAATATGGATATTGCTGAACCAATTCATATGTGGGTACATAACTTACTGCTATTGCCTTTGTTTTAGCTTCACTAACTTTGTATCCCAAAAAGAATCTGAAACTGTCACAAAATGTTCCACAACAATGTAATGTCTCTTTCTGGTTTTGTCAGGTGTAAAATAATATTTGCAAATAGAGCCAGCTTTTCTTGGCTACCAAATTATATTTCTAAATTTCTGAGTCTCTTATTTTCTTTGCCAATGGTTTTAAATATAATGCAAATAAAGGGGAAAGAGAACACCCCTGCCTAGTTCCTCTGCTCAAGCAGAAATTATTAGAGAGAACCCCACTCACTTTCATTTTCACCTTCCTTCCCCCATATACCCGCCTAAATCAACCTTATAATTTTTTCAGGGCATGAAAATGCTTCCATTGACCTGCTCAAAGTCCCAGCTTATTCTGTCAACTGCTTTCTCTGCATAAAGACCCACCAACAACAATGGTATTTTCTTACATTCTGCCTCCCTCTGGATCATCAGTGTTCTGTTAATGTTGTCATGTTTGTCTCCCCTCCACAAAATCACACTGATCCATATCTATCAATTTTACCATTCCTTTATCCTTTACAGAAGTGAACATTTTATAATCATGGTTTAGTACTGAAATAGGCCTGTATGAAGCTGGATCTGTTGGATCTTTACCCTCTTCAGGTAATACACAGCTACCACTGCTTTCTTACAGGATGTTGGTACTTCTCCACCTCTTAAAATACTGTTAAACAAAACCTTCCAGATCTTTATCAGTTTTTCCCCTCCTAGCTTCCAAACTTCCACAGAAATATCATCTATCCCTGGGGACTTTCCTGTTGATTGGTTATACATCACAATTTTACCTCATTTCCTCCTATTGCAGCCATTAGTAAGTGAGTCACATCTACCTCTAACCTTAAATATTTAATTTTTCCATAAACATTTCCATTTGCATCTTTTCTTGATTTCCATACATTTCTGCTTTATACAGACTTTCATAGAATTGCCAAAATATTTCTAATACCTCTACAGGATCTCTTGTTACCTTCCTTGCTATAGGTTCATAGGTAGGTACTAGGTTATCTGCCCGAAGACATTTAAAAGCTTAGCCAGAATGTGTTTGCTTTCGCCGCCCCCTTGATTAGTTCCCTGAGCCTCTGTCCAGCAGAGCCACTGAAGTGATGCCCAAGGTAAACTTCCTGTTTCCCTTCCACTCGTCAAGGTTTCTCTTGAGTGTTAGTGAGGAGCTCCGCCTAATGTAGTTTGGAATCTTGTTCTAAAGCCTGGGAAGTCTCTGGGACATTTAGATCCCTAGAGTGTGTGGCTCATGGGGATATGGTTTTCTTTAGGTGGAGCATGTCCATCAATTCTGAGTTGGACATGGCCTTGTATGTCTGGCAGCGATCACCTCTGAATAGGCGGTATGCAACAGAGTACAGCATGAGTTTCTTCAGTCGAGCTGCATAGAGCATCTGTTTGAGGCCAATGATCCTCTTAGTGAGGTACTTCTGTGGTCTTTCCAGCTGTTGCAGGTGACTTGTAAGGTACATCCCAAATGGGGCATTGTACTCTATGATGGGTCTGATGAGTAGAGGGGCACAATGACCTCTTTTGATCTGGATGCGAACCCTTTTGTGATTAGGTGGGCCACATAGAAGGATTTTCTAACAACTTTGTCAATGTGATTATCAAAGGAGAGATTACTATCTACTTGGGTCCCCAGATCCTTATTATGTCTTCCGTATTTAGGGGACTACCACCTATGTGGTAGTTTATGGGTACTTTGTTTTTTCCAAAGGGGATGACTATGCACTTTTTGGCATTTAGCTTGAGGCCATGATTTTGACACCAGGTATCCATCTCAGTGAGACCCTTTTGGAGGATGTCTGTGTCAGCTGGAGTGTCAATTATAGCCCCTAGTTTGCAGTCGTCTGTGAACTTGGTCAGCCATAGTCCTCCTGTGCTTGCCTGTACCTTTGAGAATTATATGCCGAAGAGGAGGGCTCCTAGGACTGAGCCCTGGGGAATGCCACTTGTAACCGGTTTAGAGTCGGACCTAGCTCCAGCAACTCTCACTATGTGGGTTCTGTCCATGAGCCAGCTGGCAAGCCATCTTGTGACATAGGGGTTTATGGTCAGGCTGGTGAGCTTGTCTTTAAAACCAGAATGGGGAATGGTGTCAAAGGCATTTGCGAGGTCTAGGTAGGCTGTGTGTACCACCTTTCACTCATCTATAGCCTTGGTAACTGTCTCACAGAAGTCCACCAAATTTAGGAGGCATGATCTGCCCTTAACAAAGCCTAACTAAGTAGGGTCCAGTGTTTGGAGGTTCCCAATGTCTCTGTTAATGAGTTCCATGATGATGCACTCTATAGCCTTGCAGATCAAGCTAGTCAGGCTTATAGGGCGATAGTTCCCAGGGTCTGTTGTAGCTCCACCTTTGTGGAGCGGAATAACCATTGCTGTGCACCACTCTATGGGTACATAGACTGTGGAGAGGCTGAGTTTGAACAGTGTGTTTAGGTGAGGGGTTAGTTTGTCCTTGAGCTCATGTAGGATGCAGCCTGGGACACCATCCGGTCCCACTGATGCTGTGTTTTTGCTTTGGAGAGGGTGTTTTAACCTGAGTTTCTGTGATTTCAGGGGCTCTACATTCTTCTGGTATGGTTATGGGCCCTTCTGGGGGTGAGAGGGGGCGTGAAGTTTGCACTAAACCTGTCTGCCAGGATGTTGGCGATGTCGGTCGGTTCAGTGTATTTTGTGCCATTCTGCACTAACTCCGAGCAGATCGGAGCATTGCCAATGATTCTTGACATAGCTAAAGAATGCCTCTAGGCATAGAAGCCTATAGAAGTCTATAGGCTCACTAAGCTTGGCGACAGCCCTTTCTACTTTGTTGCCTGAGTTGTTGTGCTAAAAGTTTTTGTGCTCTAGTGTTATCAAAAAACAGTTGCTTAACAGCAATCTCTCTAAACGAGTGTACATTATCGAGGTAATCTCTTACTTTTTGCTTAGTATTCTGCAGTTGATATTCTACTTTTTCTGTGAGATTCTCCCCATTCTGCAATACTTTAACATTTGTAAGTCCCTCTAAATACTTATGTCTTAACCATAGCTCCCTGTCTTTTATTTCCATCCTATTTTTAAACTCTGCCTTAATTTTCTCCAACTACCTAGCTATATTTTTAGAAGTAATTTCTATTCTCTTGAATAGTTCCTGAAAAATCTCCACTTCTCATTCCGTAAATTCCTCTCTTTTCAAAAGATTGGTGGGAAAGGCCAGTGTCTCATTTTTATTTCATTACCCTGTGTTTTTATTATAGTTATTATTGGTGCACAATCTGAAATAGTTATTGGGTGCACATCAAGACCTTCAATTAAATGCACCTGTTCCTGTAAAATATAAATTTTGTCTAGCCTAGCCCAGTTTTTATAACTTGGGGCATAATACGTGAATTCACTCCAAACTCTTATTACTAAATTCACATCTTTCCAAAGACATGCATCTGGAGCATTTCTCCCCGGGCCTCCGCTGAAAACAGGCTCTGTGGAACCTAGTCGGACATTCCCGGTCAACAAATGTTAAATAAATAAATAATAAATAAATAAATAAATATTTTCATAAATGTCTTTAAAAATCTCCCTCCTTTGTTATACTTTCCCCACTGGGCCCCCCAGACACATCTTCACTGCTGCAAATTAAATTCCAGTCCCCACATAGAAGCATTATTCCTTGCTGAAAACTGATTTCTCCCAGAATTTTCTTAAGCTCCATTATAGCAGTTTTAGGTGGAATATAAATGCATGCAAGTCTAATCCTCCTTCCTTGCCAGTAGCCCCTTAGCACTACAAATCTGTCATTATCATCTTTTTTTTTATCCTATTCTGTCACTACTGGAGCTCCAAATGCATCTTTCTTTTTTGTATTTATCTATGAGACAAGTGACATTTAAAACACAACATAAAGATCATAGTAGTAAAACGTTATTTCCATATTTTATGTGCAACACCTTTTTGTTAAATGTCTAGTTCCAGCTTTTGTGTTACATACACTGTTTGGCAGGTTGAACTTTTATATAGTTGTTTCTTGTCATATCCTTTTGAGATTATGTCACATCTTACAAAACTTTGTTTTACTGAAAGCCCTAAAAATAAATCAATACCCCCCTAAAACCTATTTAACATAACACATGAAACTATGTACATCTTCAAATACTAAAGTCTTACCCTCCTAATAGAGAAAAATATCGAAACTGACAACCACACTCACACACTTGAGTCAACCCTAAAAGAAAGGTTACCCATGCTAAGGCACGTGATGCAGCCTGTCCTTCTACCAAGTGCTTAGTTTTGTCTTATCTTTATAGCTCTCCCAACTGGGAAAACCCCTGAATGAGATCATCTCCTACAGAGTTTCTCTCTTCTTTTTCCCACCGGCCAATCACTCTCCACCAGACTGTAACCAATTTCTCTTTATCACAGTTTCCATGAAGACATGAAAACCAGTCAATTTCTTTTTATCATATTGTTTCCTTGGTCAACAACAGGAGCAGATACAAACTTGCTACTGAGCATACATTCATTTGCAAGAAAAAGCCTCATAATATTCAATAATATTTTTCATTTACTTGCTTTCTCTTAAAACTTGTTACTAAATCAACCTATGTTCCTTAATCCAGTCATTCTCCCATGCAAGAATCAGAAAAAGCACATTAATTTTTCTTTGGTCATGCTCTTTTAACCAGGCTTTTTTATATATTGCAGTACCTACATTTCTTAAAACTGAACAAGAAGAGAGAAGGGAGGGGGGAAAAAGATCAACAACACCTATTTACAATCCTCATTACACTTAAAAATAACTGAGAATACTTTACTTTATAGCAGGCAAAGAAAATCAACCACCACAAAACTAGTCATAGTAAGAAAAAAATATTTTCTTTATTTAGTTAACATTCTATCCTCTCTTCTCTTCCCCAAAGCATTTTCTGAACATTAATGACTAAGTAGGGCATATACTTCCACAAGTCCAACATATTCTGAAAAAGTCCAACATTTCCAGATTTGATTCTTATAGTCAACTCTTGAGCTCCCTTCCTTTGCTCCATTTTCTGTTGAAACGGTGGAATGGTTTCACAGGCAAAGTCTGTCTGTGGTCTTTACCACCAGAAGAACAAAAAGCAGAATCTGTGGTCTTTATCACCAGAAGAATAAAAAGGAGAATCACCTTCTGTTTTCACAGCTCACTTTTTGTTGGACAAACTTTTATATGTCTCCTCCTTAGCATGTACTTCATCAAAAGTCCCTCCAGGGGAAGAATACCTTGAAGACACCTGGGTACAGCAGCTTAAATCTTACACCTGTGTCTCAACATTCCCTGAATAGAATTCACTCCTCTTCTGCCTGGTGTACAATGAGTAATCATTCTCTACAAACACTCTGCTGTCTCCCACCATGTGGTCTGAAGAAGTCTCGCTATAAGCGAGACGAAAAGTACTCAACAGAAGTAAAGTGTAGCGGGTTTTTACAACTGGACTGTGCTTTTTATTTTACAAAAGTGGAACATTTTATAGCTGGAATACTTGGTTTTCCTTTGGATTACTTCTGGACTGTGCCTGGTTTGTGAAGGGTGTGTCCATTCTGGAGATTCGCATGTATTTACTTGTTGCCGTTTTTTCTAAGTACACTTACTAGACAATTACTGAAGTTTACTGATAAACAAAAGTCTACTGGCCTTCTCTGAGTTTCTGTTTGCACACTGGGAGAAAGAGTTAAGTGGTTACTCAATCTGCTGCCATCTTGGAAGTTAATTGATTTCATCAAATTCTGTCTTGTAAAGACAAGCTCTCTGAGAAGCTTAAGTCATATTTATGTGACTTTCTTCCTATTTTATTACTGGTGGATTTCTGCTGTGAACTGTGGGATGAAATTCACATTGGGAAAACTGATCTGTACGACAAACATTGTAAATTTACATGCCACACTTGTGCAAAACATTCACAATGATAAAGAAAAGGCAATTGTATTTATTTTTATTTTGCATTTGGTTACTGGGAAAGTCTGGCTGGACACAAGTCCTTTTTCAGTGGAGGCCCGGGGAAAAAAGCTTCACATTTAAGACACATTACATGGTACAATAAATTTAACAATTTTGCTCATACATTACTTACACAGTCTAATACAGGTTACATCATCATGAAACCACGTCACCATGTACAAATTAAAGACATCATTTTTAGAGAAATATCTATAATAGAACAGAATCAATGAGAAGTCGATCCTTTTGAGAAGAGGATATGTTCCAAGTAGTTAAATACTATAGCAATCACAGTGAAGGTTGAGGACTGATTTCCTCTGTTTGGATTTGAAGTATGCGGATAAAGAGAGAAATTTTCTTGATGTTACCCTTTTTAAAGATAATTATATGTTACATACTACTATACACAGCAATAACGTTCAAACAACTAGATATGTTCATAATAGTAGTATGCACCCTAGACATATATATATATAAAGATGTTGTAAAGAGTCAACTACGACGTGCTAGTCAACTTAACATCACTGACCAAGGTTTTAAATCTGAGGTTGAATAGATGGTCAATGACTTTGTTTCCAGGGTATATGATAGAACTCTAATAGATAATAGTGTACAGTATGTACACTTGGAATGTAAGGAGTGCCTACCCCTATCTTTTAAATAATTATTTAATATTTGTTTACTGGGAAAGTCCGACTTGGAACAAAGCCAATTTTCAGCAGAGGCATGGGAAGAAATGCTCCAGACGCATGTCTTTAGAATGTGGGAGGAAACCCACACGAATGCAGAGAGGACATGCAGACTCCACACCGAAGGCACCCCACCAAGAATCGAACCAGAGAACTTCTTGCTGTCAGGTGGCAGTGCAACCACTGCACCACTGCGCTGCCCATACTAGTATCTGTATTGAAAGAAGGGATAAGAAAAAATATAACCTTGGTTATGTGATGAGGTGTAATAGACATAGCATGACAGATAAAAAGGTATTATAGAGAGGAACTGAACTATTTTGCAGTCTTGACAGTGAGATAAAAAAGACAGTAGGAGAAAGACTGCAGTTTGTATATATAAAAAAAAAAGAATCAAACAACTCTTATGTTTTAAGGACATGAATTGTAAGGCACAAGGGGTAAAAGTTTTGAGAAAAAATACCGTTCCTTGTTATAACTGTGCCTACTGTAAATATATTAATACTCATACAGAATTTGAACATCCTATTCTTGGAAAGAATTTAATATTTAGAACTTCCACAACTTGTACAACTGAGAATGTCATCTACCTTGCGAATTGTGTAAAATGTACCTGTTTTTGTATAGGTAAGACAAACTTAAGTTCAAAGAAAGAATAGCCTCATACCATTCTGAAATACATGGAGGGATAGAGACTAATGCCCTATCCAAGCACATTCTAGATAATGGGAATGAGCATATGTTTAAATTGAGGGTGTTACAAAGGGTACATCGGAATAAAAGAGGGGGTGACATAAATAAAGCAAGATTGCTGAGTACAAGTGGATACATTTTTTAGAGCTGATATGCCACCTAGCCTTAATAAAATAAATAATATTAAACCTATATTGAAAATGAAATACTCATATTTTGGTTGGTTTTAGAACTTTTAAACTCCAATTAGCTCCTAATTAGTGTTTTAATTAATAGTTTGCTTTGATTGCCTGGCTGGAATTACTTAAAGATTGAACTGGATATGCTTTTAACTGTATTGAAAAAGTTTTATGCTCGAAAGCTTTACTACATGTTGTTGTTTTATTCAGTAAGTAAATCATATGGACGTTCGTGCCTTAGTTTGTTTGACTTTCAATCATAGTGAAGGTTCATATGAAGATAGCTATTATTGTTAGTATAGATGATTGTAATAGAGTATTGAAGGAGAGGTGGATATTGGACTAGGAGGGACTGGCACAGTTACAGAGCCATGTTCCTGCAAGAGAAATTTAAAATGTTTTTTTTTTTTTTTTTTTTTTTTTAATTTATTTATTTATTTTTTTTAAGTGTATTAAGGTGGCATTACACGATATGTCGAGGGGTAGGGTATTCCATTTTTGGCAATGTAATGAGAGGGGAGGGATACCCCTGCAGTATTGTTGACTTTATTTTTTCTGGGCGGTAAAGAATTTTATGGGTTAAAGTAAGTTGGTTGTAAAGGAGGAGCTGAGGGAATTCTAGCCAGTTGAGTTGTTTTAGAGCTAGACAATGATTTTTTTTCTGTAGAGACTATCAGTGGCAAACCTGGCAATTTTCTTGCAGCATGACTCCAGTTTTGTTATATCTGTCCTTCTGAGATTTAACAGGAGTGGGGAGGTACAGAGGAATGATGACACAAGGTGTGTATATGCTATTGTGACCTTAGTGTTTTTTGTGAGAAAAAGTTTATTTCTATACAGGATGGCCAATTTTTTGTAAACCTTCTTTACAGTCAGGGAGATGGGGATATCAAATTACGCGTTACAGTCAATTTCCACCCCCAGTAGTATGGTATGAGTAAAAGGAAAGACAGTAGTTTTACTGTAGGATATGATATTAAATGAGGGAATGTCTGATGTGTGTCATGTAGGCTGGAAGAACAACAGATGTATTTTATTTGGGTTCAGTATTAGTTGCGAGTCTGTGAGCCATTTTTCAACAGATAGAAAGGAGTCTTGGGTTAATGACTGACATTCCTGGAGGGAAGATGCTGCACAGATTAATGTGGAATCATCTGCGCACTGGATGACTGAAGCATATTGTGCAGAAGTGTGGAGACTGTGTGTGAAAATGGAGAACAGCATGGGTCCACGGACGGATCCTTGAGGAATCCCAAGTGTGATTGACAGTAGATAGGAGAGCTCCTGTTGCCACTAAACTGCTTGCTGATGGTCTGTTTAATATATTTTGAACCAGTTCATGGTGTTATTACTAAGATTTAGTTTGGTAAGAGCAGTACTAAGCTTACCATGCTGAAGGCCTTAGAGAGGTCTAGGAAGATTGCAGGTACATAATTCCAATTACTTCTATGGTTACTTACTGTATAAGTGAATGACACAAAGGCAGTGGTGGTGCTATGAAAAGGCCGGAACATGTGCGTTTGTTAGAAGTTTGTGACTATTTAGGTAGCCCATAATTTAGGTATGTATACACCTCTCCAGGATTCTGGATAGAGGGGAAAGTATAGCATCAGGGCAATAGCTGGTCAGCTCTTTTGAGACACCTCCCTTATGGCATGGAATAATGTAGGAAATTTTCCAGATCTCTGGGACTATTTTTCATACAAGGATTGGTTAATGAGGATGGCAAATGGTTTAGCTATTATGTCAGCAGCAATTTGGCTAAAGTACTGGGTTTTATTTATTTTTTTTAGCAGTTTAATGGTAGTGCAAGGATGTATTTTGAAAATTATTTATTGATTCAGTTGTCTGTTTTCAGAAGAATTGGTAGTGGTTGGAGTGGGGGCAATGGATTTACCTGGAAGGAGAATGTTATTAATGGCTGACCAGAACTTGTGAGGGTTGTTTATGTGTTCAGTTTGTATATTATGGTAATAGCTGATTTTATCATGTTCCATTTTTTTGGATTTGTTTTTTAGCTCTAGGTATATCTGTTTTGAAGCATGGGATCTAGTTTTTTTTTTTTTTGCCACTGGGCCCAAGCTTTGTCTCTAGTTTTCAGGTGGGATCTAGTCTCTTTGCTCAGCCAAGGGGCATACTTGGATTTGATTCTGATGGTTCTGGGAGGTGCATGAGAGTTGATGTCTAGAAAGGTTGTGTTGAAATATTTAACTGCATCTTCAAGGCCGAGTAGCTTGAGAGGCTTCCAGTTACATTTTTCCAGAGTTGTTATAAAGTTTGTGGGATTAAAGTTTCTTTCATCTCTTATTAGCTGGTATGTGCTAAGCTTAGCCAGACATGTACGTTGTCTTATCAAAATGGTTGGTAAGTGATCACTCAAGGTATCTGGAAGGCAGCTGCAGTGATAGGTCTGGGCTCATCTACTTACTATCCAATCGAGGACCGACTGCCTGTTGGTAGTTTTATCAGTTCCTGTGGGAGATTTAATGGCTTGAGAGAATCCATAGAGGTTGACAATTTGTGGGATTCCATGAACTGCATGTTAGCCAGTCTATGCTGAAGTCCTCCACAATAATATTTTCATGAGGGACAGCCCTGGAGGTCCAGCTGAGTAGATTCTAAAGGTCGGTTATATTACCGGGTAGTATGTAACATTCAATGATATTAATGAGTTTTTTGGAGTTAAGTTTAAGTCTAGTAATAATTTCAGCATTACCTATGGCAGGCCAGGGGAGATCCAAAGTTTCAACTGAAAGGTGTTTTTTAAATACTACTGCCTTGAAAAAAATGGAACTACTGTACAGACAAACACTTCCTCTCCCTTCCCACAAAAACAAGTTCTTGCATCTACTTATCTACTTCCTTCTTTAGTTTATGGTGCCCCACTACTTAATCAACCTCCAATTCTGCCTGAAAAAGAAACTTCAAATATGCTATAACAAAACAGCCAAATCTGCAACAAACTGCCACTCCAACCATCAATGCATACCTTTAAAAACATTAAAATGTCTCAAATTCTGCCACTATCTTACTTATCTCCAATTAACTACTACACACAAATTACTTCATAAACCACAGGACTGCCCTGCCCTAAAGTCCTTATTCTCCCACTACATTCCCAATAGGTCTCCAAGATCAGAAAACCAACACCTCCTCCAAATTCAATAACCTAAACTACCCGCAGGTCAATTGTTACACTCCTGGGTAATAGCTAAAACCTGGAACAGCCTTCATCCAGCTATTGACACAGCGCAATGCACTGCATCCTTCAAAACTGCTCTACGCACATACCTTTACTCCAAATGGATCAGTAATTGCACTAAGCCTCCCCCCGGCCATTACTTAGATCTTAGTCTTTTCCTTAACACTCACTTTTCCTTTCCTCTTAGTTTTCTATACAACTATTTAAAGTACAATAACATTTCTACACACTTTCTTCTTTATCCATTACTACTATTTGACCTCGCTCCTGAACTCCATCTGTATTACTCCCACACTTATATCTACTTTTATCACTTACAACTTCGTACATTCATTTCCTCTTATATACTACATCTTCTGCAACATTCCCACTATAGCCTCTTAATGTCTTTCCTAGCTCTTCACATATACTACATAAACTATAGTTGTACTATATTGTAATTAGTTTTAAGTGTGCATCAAATGTGTGCATATACTCTAAATGTACTACTGTTTAGAAAATTTTCTGTGCTGTATATAGACTCAGTGTGTGCCTTGTGATGTATTACATATTCTACTTGTGCTTCTTGTGGAGCTTTTCCTCATGGGCCTCCACTGAAAATAGGCTCTGCTTGGCCCACAGGACTTTCCTGGTAAACAAATACTAATAATTAAATAAAATATATATAAAAATAAAACACTGCGACTCCACTTCCCTTTTTGGTTTTGCGGTCATTGAGTAGTATATTATAGCCTGGTGCTAGGATTTCGTTATTAGTGGTGTCAGGTTTTAACCATGTTTCTGTAAAAACTATATCACAGGAGTATACTGAGAGAGTAGCATGACATTTTTGCATTTTATTTGAGATGCTTTCGATATTAATGTTAAGTAGCAACAGATCAGAGGGTTTTCTAGAGAATTTGAATATGGCATGAGAGTGGTTCTGCATAGGTTTGGTGTTATTAGAAATGGGTGGACCAGGATTGCGATGATTATTTAAACTAAGACAACCTGGCTACAATATGTGCCACAGTTTTTATGATTTTAGCAATTTACTTCTCATATATTGAGGATAGTGTATTGGATTGATGGGAGACACAGGTAGGTAATGTGGTATGTGAAAGAAAAATGAGTGGATAAGAAAACTGAATCACGTAGTTTTTTCAGTACGATTGGTAGAGGTGGCATGATGTGGAATTGAATCACTGAGGTAAGCATGATATGTAGAAACATATGCTAATGATGCTTGAATTGCTACAATAGTCATTTGTAGTTGGAGCATGTTGTTATGATATGGGTGTAAGGTAAAGGAAGTTTGGTTTAGTATCTATGATAAGGACACAATGTGTAGAGATGTTAGTAGGGGAAATACTAGTAGGAATGTAGTACCTGGTGGAGTACTGTATGTAGCATAAGGTTAGTTGGTGTGTTTAACTGGTGAGGCGTTCGAAGAAAATAACACAAAGTAGCAGTAGCGCTGGAAGAGAAGGTGTGTTTGTTTTTTGCGGTAGTGGATAGCTGGGCTGAAGTTGACTTTATGTATGTGGATAGAGAATATTACATTTTAATTTAGTAGTATGGAGGAATTAAGTAGTATTGTGAATTAGTTTTGAGGAAGGTGTGGAACTGGTGAGGGATTAAAGTTAGAAGGGTGGGCTAAATGGAGCTATGGTGTGGAAGGAGTGTGAAACTGACCACATGCTGGTGTGGGAGTGGTCAGAGTTCATAAATCGAGAATAAGTGGGGGTGGGTGGGAAAAGGGGTACGATAGGGGGTGTGGAGTGAACCCAAGCATAGCAAGGGAGAATGGGGAAGGTCAAGCCAAAGAAACTGCTTGCAAGCGACTAAAGAAAACAGAGAAATCCCTCCCCCCAAGTCTATAAGTAGATGAGACAGTAGTGCGATTAAAAGTTAAGATAAGAATCTATTACATCTAGTCAGTAAGCAAAACATTAATGTAATGAAGGAAAATATAATATAATGCAGCTAGTCATACTAACCGCAGCTTAGCATGTACTGGTTTTAATGATTCGTTTTTATTTTATTTCTGTTTTATTATGTTTACTGGGTTTGTCCAACTGTGTTTATTCATAATGCATTTCCAGTCTATGCCAGGGGAGAAACATAATACAAACATTCTTAAATAGACATTCATTAATTGCACAGATATAAATAATATATATTAACAGTTTACTTATACATTTGTTGATTAGGTTACATTCATATGAAATAAATGCAACTATTACAGTATAAAAGATACTCAAGACATTTAGCAAATGTTGAACACTGAGCAAATGAAGGTGCATTAGTGAGTTTGTCAAACAGATAATAAATCTTGTGATTAGAACTTAAAAATTCAAAGAAACAGAGGTGGGGGAAGGAAAGTACAGTTGTGTAAAATCTTACCGTAACAGTAGATGTTCTTCCCTTAATTGTTGCAGTGTTCTTCACCTAAGGGATCTCATGTCAAGGATAACCCAGTGTCCATCCAGTGTATCAAAGCCTTTAGGTCTTATAGCCACCATATGTCATATGTATGCTCCAAGCGCAAGACACAGGGCATAAAAGTGATGAGCTCAGCCAGGAGGGCAACAAAAATACAGGACAAGAGCTAGGACAGCGGGAGAAGTAGTGAGGAACCACGTACTGCAAGTGATGAAAAGGACATCTACTATTATGGTAAGATTTTATACAACTGTACTATATTCTTCCACATCATTTTTGCAGTATTCTTCACCAAAGGTAGAGTACAACAGCTACCATGAAGCCTGGGAGGAGGAAGGCACAAAACAGCCCTCTACAAACTCATGCAGGATAGCCCTGGCAAAACCTGCCATGGCCCTGGAAATAACAGCCAATCTGTTATGTTTAGTGAAAGTATGAACAGAAACTAAGCAGCAGCCTCAAGGTTTGATGAAGTATCCAAACCCTTGAAAAAAGCACCAGATGAGGCAACTACCCTAGTAGAATGTGCCTTTGAAATCCAGGAGGTGACTTGTTTAAAAACAGCCAAAGCCGAAGTCCCGGGATGAAAAGAAACAAAAAGCTGCTCAGATGTGTGAAGTACTTTACACCTTAGATTTGCATACACAAGTCAGGCATTATTTAGACAAGACTAAAGAACCTTCTCACTGGCAGACTGCGGAGAAGAAAAAAAGGTAAGGAAGATGAATAGACTGATTAAATGGCAACTCACTGACCACCTTGGGAATAAAAGAATAATTCATATGAAGAGAGACTCTGTCTCTATGAAAACCAAAAAAGGAGAAATAGCCATGACTGCCTGAAAGCTCAAACACTCTCTTGACTGAAGTAACAGCCACAAGAACAACAGTCTTTTAAGCATGTTGTAAGAAACTGAAGAAGCAGGCTCTAAACAAACCTGGGGTCAATTTTTCAATTACGAAACTGAAGTCTCAAGCAGGCTGAACATGTTTCCTGCAAATCCTGATATAAAAGATACATTGAAGAAATTGCTTGGACTCAAACCAAAAGGCCAGAGGAAGATGAGGATTCAAGGCCAGATAAGCAGAGAATGCTGACAGGTAAGCTTTAATTGAAGAATGTGCCCACCCAGTATGGAGCAGATCACACAAATAAGAAAGAATCAGAGTAACCTTCATAGATACAGGATCCTGATGGTGAGATAGGCACCGGACATTATTTTCCATTTTGACATGTATGATGTTCTAGTAGTAGAGTTCCTGGCCTCCTGCAGAACCCGAAGCACATCCTCAGAAAAGAGAGGCCGAAAAGGAATCAAAACTCTTATCACCCAGAGTGTCATTAGAGAAGTGGAAAGGTGAGGATGGATAAGAGCTCCCTTGTCTTGTGCAAGAAGATCCACCCAGTGAGATAAATATCTACCTAACGAATACCCCATCGATGGCCAATGTCCAGAAACGCACAATCTCTGTGAAGCCTCGATTTGTGAGCCTGTGTGCAAGACCTGCTCAATGAGTCTGCCACTAGATTGTGCTCTGAAGAAATGTACACCACCTGTAGAGTCACTTGATACTGGGTAGCTAGATCTCATACTTGGAGAGCTAATCTGCAAAGAAGATAGGACCTTGTGCACACCCCCCGCTTGTTGACATACCACATCACAGGGTATTATCCATGAAGACACTGAGGGGGCCAGGGTGGAAAAGGGAATGAATAGCTTGCAGAGCTTTCATCTCCTTTATGTTGATATGATCCAACATCTTATGACGAAGCCCAAGACCCTGGACCTTTAGGGAGCTGCAAGAGGCCTCCCTCCCACCTAAAATCTGAGGCATCTGTGTACAGTTCCAGAGACTGAACTGGTCTCTGGAAGGGAAGCCCTGGATTAAGAGATAGCAGGTGAATCCACTTCTGAAATTTGAGTTTAAGATAAGGAAGAAGAGGAACAGGGGACTCCAGAGGGTGGCAATGTTGAAGCCACACTGATTTGAGGTAACATTTTTAGCTTACTCAAATGTAGCTCTATCAAGAGAGGAAGCGTGGGGTAGTGAAGCCATAAATCCCAGTACCAGGAGCTGTAAGGGAGGGCAGGGGAAGGAGAGAGTGGAAAAAGGTTGTCAGAAGCAAAATCTTTGGTGCAGGAGGAAAATCCACTATGGGAAGAGTCTAAAGAGGGGTCTGAATGGGGAGATAAGTCAGCAAGCAAAGGAGAGCAGTATTGCTGCAAATGAATTCATCCTCATGTCTTGGGGAGTACCTTCATAAAGTGGCACCTGTTTTTCACAAAATCTCACCAAGACTACACTGATATATAGACTGTATTTTATATACCTTATATCATGAACAGAAGTAGGTTTAAAAATAAAAAGACAGCTGGGTGCACAAGACCCAGAATAAAAAACTGGCCAATACTGGTAAGCGCACTGGTGCCAGGATTGGAAAAATTGACAGTGCAGAATCCTCAAGACCAGAAACATTCCTATAGTGGAGACAGGCTAGGCCCAAGGGGAGGGTGGCCCCTACTGCAGAAGGAAGTAGCAGTCCACAAAAACCACAAAACTTGATATGCCCAAAAAGAGACAAAGATGACAGAGTGGACTACTGAAGATAAGAAAGAAATTATGTATTGTAACAATTATGTAAAAAGCCCAGAATTTCCAGACAGAAGACCCACAAAAAAATTGATAGAGAAATTAAAGGAAAGAAAAATACTTCCACAAAAAACAAAAAAAAATGTCATAAGCTTCAAATAAAAATTAGTATTCATTAATACAACAGATTTATAAAAAAAAATTATACAGACCAAGAAACCTTTGGCTGTTTGGAAAAAGAAGCAACTGAGTAAGTGTGAAAAATATAAAGAACAAACTCTACAGATTTTTGAAAGGTATAAAAAAGAAATATGGACATGGGAAAGAAAGAGATCTAATATGGTGCAGTATTTCTGCAAAGGAGAATGCTAAATTAATGAACACAGAACAGGCCCCACATATATTCAACGAGAAATACATGCAAAAGCATCCAGACATGGAAAAATTCACAATAAAAAAAAAATAAGATCACAGACACAAAGAGGGAATGCAGAATAGAAGATTAGTAAAGTAGAAGTTAAAAAAAAATAGAAGATGAAGTTATGGAATACTTGCAAAGTAAAGGGTTTAGTGCAGAAAGTCCAACACAGGTTACATCACAGCAAGATGCAACAATGAGTCCCCAAAGTCTGGAGAAACAGGAGAAGCAGGAGACAAACATTCAGCTGAAGTTGCACAGCAAGACAAAGAACAGGAAACTGTGGCAACTCCGCATTTAATGATGTGGAGTGATAAGCCAGTGAACTCCCATATGAAAGAGCAATGGATGACACAGGATGAAACTGAAGAGACTGTGGCACAGGAAGATTAATTTATTTTATTACATTTGTTTTTATTACATTTGTTTAATGGAAATTCCGACTGGATGCAGGTCCTTTTTCAGTGGATGCCCAGGGAGAAAAGCTCCACATCATGTACATGATAAATACAGATACAAAGTTGCAGCAATAGTAAATAACATTACAGGTTGTTGGCTTTAATACAACAACAAGATATTGATTATCAACAGTACACACAGTAAATGTTGCAAGTTAAAATAGTTTCTTGTCATTTATAATATTAGGAACAAAGTTGTCAGACAAGATTTTAAAGTATGTAAAGACAACTAGCTAATTCTGACTGCGGTTAGTAGTGGTGGTAGTATAGTTGGGTTAAGAGTCTAGGTGGGGGTGTTAGTCTGGATTAGAACAAGGACAAAACCAGTGGAATTTGAGCGCAGTCTTGAAAAGGCTGCTGGAAGGTAGAGTAGTTATAGAGGGTGGAAGATTGTTCCAAAGTTTAGATATGTTACATGAAAATATGGCTTCTCCTGCTGAGTTTTTGGATTTGATAACAGTGAGTTGATTTTTGTTGCTTGATCTTAGGGGCCTAGTGGAGTGAAAGGGTTGGAGAAGGGTTTAAAGGGAAGGGATGTTATGGGGGTGGTTAAGTTTATGAGTGAGGGAGAGTTGATTAAATTGAAGGAGTTGGAGTTCTAGTCAGTTTAGTTCTTTAAAGGAGATACAATGAAGGCTGCGGTAGGAAGTTCCAGTGGCAAATTTAGCAATATTGTTGCAACAAGCATCCAGCTTGTGTAGGTCTGTCTGTCTAAGGTTGGTAAGTATGGGGGATGCATAGAGTAGGGTGGAGATTAGCTGGGAATTGGCTATGGAGATTCTAGCCGTCTTGGTTAGGAATTGGCGGCTTCGATATAATGCACCAAGTTTCTTGTGAACTTTTTTTATTGTGATAGATATGTGGTTGTCAAATCTAAGTTGGTTGTCTATTTCCACACCAAGTAATTATGTGTGTTCTGATGGAGAGATAAAGGTATTGTCTTTGGCGAGAATGTTGAAGTGGGGGGTGTTTTGGGTGGCTTTGGAAGGTTGGAACAGGAGTTTCGTCTTACTTGGAGTTTTGTCTTACTTGGGTTGAGTAGGAGCTGAGCATTGGATAGCCAGCTTTCTACAGAAGAGTATGATTCCTGTGTGACTTGCTGTAGTTTGGGTAGAGTGGGGGCAAGGTAGATGACAGTAGAGTCATCTGCGTACTGTATATGAGATGCTTGTGTAGTGGCAGTATGTAGGTTGTTAGTGAAAAGTGAGAATAGCAGACAGCCAAGGATAGACCCTTGGAGAACTCAGACAGTAACTGGGAGGCGAGGTGATGGGTTATCGTCCTAGATTACTGATTGCTGGCGTCTGTGTAGATAGCTCTGGAACCAGTTGAAGGCTGATTGTGTGAAGGAAAGGTTGGGGAGAGTAGTAGCTCATGAGATACCATGTCAAATGACTTTGGGAGATCTAGAAATATGGCAGTAGAGAACAGGCCATTGTTCTGTGATGGTATTAGCTAGGAGGTAGTTGGAGACCTGGGTGTTGATACATTTTTCAAGTATCTTGGAGAGAGGGGAGAGGATAGCAATGGGGTGGTAATTGGAGAGGTCTGTGGAGTGGGGTGCCTTTGTGGAGGGGACTGATGTGGGATATTTTCCATATCGAAGGAACATAGCTTTCTGTTATGGAACGGTTGATTAGAATTGAAACTGGGTAGGCTAGTATATCAGCTGCAATTTTCAAGTATTCAGAGGGAAGGTTGTCAGCTGCAAGTTTGGTGGGTTTAAGTTTTGACAATAGTCTTTTTATGTTGGAGGTAGGTACTGAGGTGAAGAAAAAAAGAGGAGTGGGGGGGTTTAGGGTTAGGAGTTGGGGGGCTGTTGTAGGGAAGTGTTATTTGTTTAGAGATGTTATAGCTTCAGTGAAGTTTTTGTTGAAGGATTCAGCAATACTGCTGGAGGAGGGGGGAATGGACGGCTGGGGGGTATCAACCTTCCCTGGGTGGAGGATAGTGTTAATAGTGGACCAAAATTGCTTAGGGTTGTGGCTGGTAGAGTTTAGGGTGGATTTATAGTAGAGGGGTTTGTCTAATTTTATTTGCTTTTTGGCTTTATTGTGCAGTTCAAGGAATGACTGTCTATCTGAGTTATTTTTTTGTTAGTCGCCAGTGCTCCCAGGTCTTATGTCTGGATTTCATTAAGGGTTATGGTGGTCTTTTGTAACTATAGGGCACACCTGTATCTGACTTTGGCATTTCTTTCAGGAGCATGGGTGTTTAGGATAGAGAGGAAGGTACTGTTGAAGAAGTGGGCAGCCTCACCTAAGTTGAGGTATTTCAGTGATGACCACTTAATTTTTTGCAGGGAAATGAAGGAGTTGGGGTTGAAGTTGGACATCTTCCGTATTTGCCTGTGGATAATGGGCTTGAGACTGTTTGTGTGGTGACGAATTAGGAAAGTGGGGGAGTGGTCACTAAGACTGTCAGGTAAGCAGCCTGCTAGGTAAGAGTGAAAGGTCTTGTTGACTAGGATCCATTCAAGTAAGGTATGATTGTTAGGGTTTTTGTTGATTCGGGTAGGGAATTGAATGAGTTGAGTGAACCCATGGAGATTAAGGTGAATGGTTGGGAAATTATTACAGGATAGCCAGTTGATGTTAAAGTCGCCGAGAATTTTGGTTTCTTGGGGTAGAGATGGAGTAGCCCAGCTCAAGAGATTTTCTAGAGGTGTAATATTTTGCCCTGGTGGGAAATAGCATCCTATGATATTGATTGTTTTGTTTGGGTTTAGTTTGAGATCGGCATAAAGAATTTCTTCATTGTTGTGGTACAAGGCAGATGTGTTCAGGAGTTGAATATTGAGGTGGTGCTTAAATATCGATGCTACACCACCGCCTTTTTTGGACAATCTGTCTATGCGAAGGATGTTGTATTCAGGTGGAAGTATTTCCTCACTTCTGATGTGAGGTTTGAGCCAGGTTTCAGTTAGGAAGAGAATATCTGGGGAATATATGCTTATGCTGGAATGTAGTTCTTGGATTTTATTGCATATACTTCTGATGTTTAGGTGGTGCTTAAATATCGATGCTACACCACCTCCTTTTTTGGACAATCTGTCTATGCGAAGGATGTTGTATTCAGGTGGAAGTATTTTCCTCACTTTTGATGTGAGGTTTGAGCCAGGTTTCAGTTAGGAAGAGAATACCTGGGGAATATATGCTTATGCTGGAATGTAGTTCTTGGATGTTATTGCATACACTTCTGATGTTTAAGGACATTATATGTAGGTCTGTTGTTTTTTGTTGGCTAGGAGTTGAGTTGTGGGGGGGGGGTTGCTTTGACTAGGGTTTGTGGTTGGTTGGATTTGGAAGGACCAGGGTTTGGATGGATGTCTCCAGCAATGACTAGTTTATGGAGGGTAACATATGTTTTATATACATACTAAATTGCTTATGGTATCTTAGATATATTTTATTTTTGTGTGCGTTAGCTGTTTGGTAATGGAGTGTGTGTATTGGGAGGATGTTTTTGGTGGCAGGAGTTGTGTAGTTATGGTGTAAATATTTGAGGGAGGGTGTTGAGACAGTACAGTGGAAGTTGTTGGGGCATGTGACTGTGGAGCCTTGGCAGGATGTAACGTGAGCTAGAAGTACACAGGTTAGGATTGTTATTATATTAAGTAGTAGCATGACTGTGTTGGATGTAGGGGGAGGGGATGACTAGTGGTGTAGCTTAATTGGTGGTAATTAGGGGTGGGGTTAAGGCTAAGAATAAATGTAAAGGGATTGGGGTGGGTGGGAATAGGAGGCAGGGAGGGGAACGAATTGAGCGTAGCAAATGGAGCAGGCTAGAGCCTCCCAGGCTTACGATTGCAGGATAAGTGTCTAAATAGCCAAATTGTTAGGAGATATTAAAATCTAGTAGGGAAAAACAATCTATAGACCTGATTTCAGCTGTATCCTTTCTGGGTAGATACCTAGTTTGAAGCAAACAAAAAGTGGCAGTTTAAGTACCTTTTTGCCTCTAAAGTGGGCAGTTCCAGTGTATCTACTGGGTTACCTTTTTTTTGCCTAGAACTTTATCTTGGTTTACTGTTAACTAAAAAGAAACTTTTTAACTGGGGAATGTACTTACAGCTGATGGAGGTGGGGAGCAGCTGCTGTCCCTAGCCATGGGTAGAGCCAGTTATTTCTGCTTTAGACCAGGTACTTTCTACAGTAGCAGGCTAGAGGGAAATGTAGCAGGACACCTACAGTAACTTATTTTCTTTTTAAAGCCCTTGAGTCCTTGTGGCTGATTTCTTCACTGCAGATGCGGTCAATGGCCAAGGATTCAGCAAGTGGGGGACTGAGAGAGAACCCGTTCACAGGGACAGTGGTCACTAAATGAAAGATGGAGACAAAAATTATTATTATGTTAAGGTCTCTGAAAGGGGAATGAGAGGGAAGTGCTGTAAAAAGTAACTGAAATAATAAATTATCACCCAGGCAGGAAGGGTATTGGGTTTGAATAGCAGCACTTATACTATTTACACAGGTACAAAGTGTTTTGTAAAAACAAAAAGCTCAGGCAACTGTTATGCATTCGCATATGAAGCCCTTGACATAAAACAAAACTTACTTAGTGTTATGTACCGGATAATTTAGGTAGCCTATGAATTTAAAGAGACAGTTCTATCAGAGATATAGCAGTAGTAAACTATCACAGCAATTGTATATAACAGTACTTAAATATTGCAACCCAGGCATTTACATATCTACATTGCTATATTTCTCATGGTACAGCAGTTAAAACAACTAAGGATCACTCTGACATGGCAGCAAAACAGGACTTTTAGCCGTAATATGGTGTTCTGTATTTAACTTATGCCTTCCTTCAAAATGAATCACATAATACTCAGACTGCTTAGCGTCTATTTTAACTAAAAAGTATGTACTAAAAAGTGATGAGGAGAAACAACCCAGTTTGATACTATAACATCTGTAAGTGCTAGCAGCACTAAGCACCAAGTCAGACTGGAAAATGATACATTGTAACACTTTGTCTACAACTTGTATAAATAGGAGACCAGTTCTGCAACAGTAGCAATGCTGACAGTAACAAAGCAATAAAACAATTGAGTTTGTAGAGATCTTAGCTGCAATATAAAAAGTAAAGCTCAAACACTTACAATGAGATACACCACTAGCTGAAGGGAATGGGCAGCTGCTGTGAGTAAGCCAAGATGGCTCCAGGGGTTTAAAAAAACTTTGCTGGGACAATACTGGAGGAGGGCGAGTGGTCACAGGTAATGTGAAGTAGTTAGTTCTTGTAGAAAATCACACTAGGAGAAATTGAGCAGCAAATGCTGCAAAAAAAATCTATAGACCTGATTTTTGCTCTGGAACATTCTATAGAATGCCCGCAGCAAAGTCAGAACAAAGAATGTGCCCTCAGTTTAGAAAAATTTCTTGATTTAATAGAAATGGACAGACATATTAAGATCAATGAAAGAAATAAACTAGAGAAAGTCAATAAAACCCAAGAAGTTAGAGGTCTGATAAAACAAATGAACACAGTAATTAGGACTATCCATAGAGATTCATGTGCTGTAACAGAAGTAAATAGGATATATTACTCTGCAGCTAAATTAATAACAGAAAAGTATTACCACACAAACATCGGGTAGTAAGGAAAAGGAAGGGGGAAAAATCGAATGCCATCATGGAAGTATCAAATAGAGAAAACTATAAAGCAATTAAGACAAGAAGTATCACTATTAGAAGAGTACAGAAGAGGGAAAGTACAGTTGTGTACACTTACCATAAATGTAGATGTTCAAGTGTATTCACTGTTGCAGTCATTACATTTGGGTTATCCTGCTGGCAGGTTGCTCTCAGTCAGCCTGAATTCCAAAGTCTTGGGTCCTGTGTCGGTTACGGTCGCCTCTTCCCTGACGTCAGGTCGTCAGGGGTATAAAAGATGCAGCCGATGCCATTTTATTCAGTTTTTCTTGCCCCAGATGTCAGGTGCCCCCAAAAGGGTAAGCTAAATTTATGTAAATAAAACATACATGCACCAGAAATAAGCTTTACCTTCATCTATAAGCAAATACACCACCTAGGTTGTATAGAGTAGAGAAGTAAAGATAAGTTCCAGCAAAAATTAGGGGGATGGCGAGTGGGTAACCTGGACTGCAACAGTGAATACACTCGAACATCTACATTTATGGTAAGTGTGCACAACTGTACTATGTTCTTCGTATTTCACTGTTGCAGTCATTACATTTGGGTTGAGTCTCAAAGCTATGGTTGAGGGGCTGGAGCTAAACAGCATTAGGAGTGGCTATGAGGCCCTGCAGAACTGCAGTGGCAAAGCTTGCCCTGGATTTAGAGTAAAGAGGCAGATTGTAATGTTTTGTAAAGGTATGCACTGAACTCCAAGTGGCAGCCTCTAAAATATCTTTGGTTGATACTCCCCTGAGAAAGGCTGCAGAAGTGGCTGCAGCTCTGGTTGAATGTGGTCTACTGCCCTTAGGCACTGGTTTGTCATGCTGTGAGTAGCAGAAACGAATGCAGTGACCTATCCACTTTGAAATATCTGCTTGGAGATGGCCTTTCCTTGTGATGCGGTGGCATATGCCACTAGTAATTGTTGTCTTTCTGAAAACTTTAGTTTTGTCCAAGTAGAATCTAAGCTGTCTGCGTACATCCAAAGAATGCAGAATTTTCTCCCCCTTGTTCTGTGGATTTGGATAAAAGGTTGGCAAATGAACAGTTTGTTTAAGGGCTACACTAGATACCACCTTAGGCATAAATGTAGGGTTTGTTCTCAGAGAGACCCTGTCTGGATAAAAAATGATAAAGGGTTCCACGGCCATGAGAACCTGTAGCTCTGAAACTCGTCTTGCAGAAGTTATTGCTAGGAGCAGAGCTGTTTTCCAAGATAAGAATTTTATATCTGCAGTAGCAGCTGGCTCAAAAGGAGGTAAGTTGAGTTTTTCCAAGACATAACTGAGGTCCCATGCAAGTACTGGCGTTCTCCTTGGAGGCCTTACGTTTTTGGGTCCTCTGAGGTACTGCCTTAATAAAGGATGAGAAAAGTGTGGTGGCTCTGTACTGTAATGAGCCGAAATGGCAGAGGCATGGATTTTAATTGATGAGAAAGATAGGCCTTTGTCCAGCATCTCGGTTAAGTATTGCAAAATCTGAGGAATATTTGGGACCGCTGTATCAGTTCCTTGAGCTTGGTTCCAAGCGCAAAATATCTTCCATTTCCCAGCATAGGATTTTTTAGTACTAGGCCTTCTGGCTTCTAAAATGACATCCATCACAGCTTTACTGAGAGGTGCGGTTTTGTATGGCTACATTATCTGCCATTCTGCCAGGTTTAGGGTCCTGAGTTGGCTGTGTAGAATCTGATTGTTTTGCTGGGACAGTAGATGAGATATTTGAGGTAAGATCCAGGCTGGGCATTGGGACAAGTTCCTTAAGATCGGATACCAGTACTGGCGTGGCCAGTCTGGGGCAATCAGAATCATTTTGGTTTTCCAAGCTTGTCTATGACAAGTCCTTATGCAGAATCTTTTTAGTTGATTGCTTTGAGGGGAGGCAAATAGATCTATGTCCGGGCGCCCCCATTTCTTGCTGAAGACTTGTGGGTCCAGGTGCCACTCGTGGGGATCCATGAGGTTTCTGCTTAATTCGTCTGCCAGAGTGTTTTCCTTTCCTGGCAGGAATTGTGCCTGCAGATGAACTTGGTATGTCAATGCTGTGTCCCATAAAGCCATGGCTAGTCTGCACAGGGGATAAGAATGAGTGCCCCCGTTTATGTACCACATGACCGTGGTGTTGTCAGTCTTTATCAGTAGTTGTCCCAGATGAAGTAGGTCCTTGAAGGTTGTCAGGGCATTTTGAACAGCTAGCATCTCTTTTTGATTGATATGTAGATGCTTTTCGTTTGTAGACCAGGTGCCCTGAATGCCTCTTCCTGCCATGTGTGCCCCCCAGGCATAATCTGATGCATCCGTCATTGGGCTCTGCCTGGCTGGGGGTAGTGAGAATGGCTGTCCCTTGTTTTGGTGACGAGCCTTTGCCCACCATCGAAACTCCTGTTGCAGGCAGGGAATTAGAGTAATCATTGTTTCCAGACTGTGGCAATGTTGCGTCCAAACACTTTTTAGGTACCATTAAATTTTCCTCATGTGCAGTCTTGCATATGGAATTAGTAAGATGCAGGATGCAATGAAGCCCAAAGCCTGCAGAATTTTTCTTGCAAATAACTGGGCCTTTGTTGCCATTTCCTTGAAATAGGTAGTCAGTTGCCTTTGTTTGTCTGGAGTGAGATAAGCCATCTGGGCAGCTGTATTTAAGCTTGCACCCAGGAATATTATCTCTTGAGAGGGTACTGGTTTTGATTTCTTTTTGTTGACTGTGTACCCTAGGCATGTTAAAAGTCTTATCACAAACGTCAGATGCTGTAGTAGAATGTCCTTGTTCTCTGCTTGTATGAGACAGTCATCCAAGTAAGGATATATTTGTATTCCTCTGTCTGCAGAATGCAATTACTGGTGCGAGGCACTTTGTGAAGACCCTGGGCGCAGTAGATAAGTCAAAGGGCAGTGCAGAGAATTGGTAATGCTTTGAGCCAGACTTGAATCTGAGGAATCTTCTGCATGTTTGTCTGATTGGGACATGCAGGTATGCCTCTTTTAGGTCTAAAGTCGTGAGCCAAGCCTTGCTGCCCAGCATGGGCAGAAGCTGCTGTAAGGTCAACATCTTGAATTTTGGTATATCCAGGAAAGTGTTTAGAATAGATAGGTCCAGTATTAGTCTCCATGCTGGGTCCTTTCTGGGTACCAAGAACAGTCTCGAGTAAAATCCTTGTCCCTGCTCTTGCTGAGGCACTTGTTGAATAGCCCTCATGTCCATGAGAGCTGCGACTTGTTTTTGAGCCTCTGCCCATTGGTTTTTTGGCAGGTCTGGCCAACTGTTTGCCCTTGGTACGGTATGGAAATGAAACTTGTAGCCTTGAGACACTATGTCTAGAAACCATTTGTCCTGGGTTATAATGTGCCAATTTTGAGAAGAAAGTGCTAGTTTTCCCCCTAAGGGTGCTGCCAGAAGATAAGTGCTTGGTGCAGGCAGGGGGAAGTCATTGGGACTGTTTCCTGTATGATTGTGATTTGTCCTCTCCACCTTTGGAGGTAGAGGCACTCCACTGCTTAGACCTGTAGGATCCTTGCGGCTGTGATCTGCCTCTAGAGCGTCTTGATCTGCCCCTTTGAGGTCTGTCTGAGACTGGAAAGAACCAATTCTTTGTAGGCCAGTGTCTGCTAACTCTAGGTGGCTGTACCTGTAAGAAATCATTGACCGCTTGCATAGATTTAGCTTTGTCGTCCATTTTCTTTAACATCTCTTCTGCCTTAACACCAAACAAGGTATAATGTTGTAAAGGAGCATCTAATAATTTTGCTTTAACATGGTCAGGCAGATTTTGTTCTTTTAACCAAGCATGCCTCCTAATGACAGAACCCGTAACAGCGGCCCTGCAGGAAGCCTCCAGAGAATCAAAACCACATTGTAAAGTATGTTTTTCAACTTGTTCAGCTGCATGCAATAAATCCTGTATTTCTTTCTTTTCTGCACATTCAGAATTTGCCATCATTTTCTGTTTAAGCAATGTCATGATATATTGCTGATATTTGAGCATATGAAACTGGCAATTTTTTTCCCCATCTATCCAGAGCCCTAGAATCCCTATCAGAGGGGGTAGGGTTTTTTGCAGTAGAAGCTTTGACCCCTTTTGGACCCTGAGAAATAGTTTCTGGGTCTGCAGTAGGGTTTTTGAAAAGGAATTTATGAGAGTCAGGGACCCTGTAGTATCTGTCCGGCTTAACAGGAGCTGGAGGTAGAGAGTCAGGGGTCAGACTGGACTCCGAGAACACATCATCTACAATGTCCAACACAGGTGGAACAGCTAGAGGCCTGTGTTGATGAAGTAAAAGGAAGTCTCTGAGCCTTTTCTTAGATTCTGAAAAATCTTGGCTCTCCCAGTGGAAGTGTTCCTTCATGGTATGCAAGGTTTCCCCAAAAGAGTAGTCCTCAGGAGGAGAAGCTGAAGGAACTGATTCTTCAGCATCAGAGTCCTCATGGGGGGAAGAGAATATTCCTGATCAGAAGAGGAATCAGAAAAAATGGAAACCTGATCTGAAGATTCATAGTCTGTCTCTTGCCTAGGCCTCTTATCAGGAGGGGGATGGGAACCCCTGATCAAAGTAATTAAGTCTTCGGCCATTTTGAGCATCTGTTTTTTGGGCATGGAAGCCTGTCCTTGTGGCTGGTGAACTTGCTTCTTTGTCTTTAAAGGTGTTTTAGTCTTTGTGTTTGAAGTCGGTTTAATATATAACTGTTTAGGTCTGAATACACCCTCAGAAGCAGATGTCTGCTCAGCAGCTCTGGAACCATCTGAGGGAATAATCTCTGAGGCTCCAATACCTTGCATTTCCTGCAGCCTGGCCGACTCCACGTGGGAGTCAGTAGCGGGCATCAGGGGCTGCGAAAGTGCCTCACTGAGAACCGGCGACCTGCTTAGGAGAAGCTTCGTCGTCTGTTTTGGACCTCGGTTGCCTGTCTTTTTCTTTTTCTTTGCGTTTTTTGTGAACTCCGGTAGTCGGATGGCTATCCGATGACATTGTATACTTAAATCTTCACCCAAAATAGCTTAATGCAAAATTGTACCGACGCTTAATAGTACGTTGGTTAAATCTAGCACAAAACCGACAACTATCAACATCGTGGTCAGGGCCTAGGCAAGGAATACAGTAAGAATGAAAGTCCTTATGAGGTATTTGCTTCCCACAAGAAATACAATTATTAACTTTTTCTGACATCAGTCTGGAGCAAGAAAAAAAAGTTTCCCCAACGGGGTACTTAGCTTTTAATGAAGACTTTGGATCTGAAACTCGAACACAAAAAGCTCAGGAGTCTGCCAACCGGCATTTGTGAACTGCTTCTGCTTCGGGCACCGCATGGCAAGAAAGACTGAATAAAATGGCGTCGGCTGCATCTTTTATACCCCTGACGACCTGACGTCAGGGAAGAAGTGACAGCAACCGACGCAGGACCCAAGACTTTGGAATTCAGGCCGCCTGAGGGCAACCTGCCAGCAGGATAACCCAAATGTAATGACTGCAACAGTGAAACACGAAGAACATCAGCAACAAAAATACTCAAAGAGAAAAGTGATAAAAGCAATGCACAGTATCAAAACAGATGAGGATCTATCATGCTCTATAGGAAATAAACTAAACATATCAGCACAGGCAGAAATACTTTGAAGATATGCAGATAACTATAAAGGAAAAATACAAAATAAGCAATTTATTGATGACCCAAAATGTTTAATACAGAATTGGGAAATATGGCAAAATGAACTGAACCACTACCAAAAACAAGAAATAGATACATTTTGGAAAAATATCTATGCAGATCCTGTAGAACATAAAAATGATAAATGGATAGTAGAAGTAAAAGAAAGAAAAAGTTGTTCAAATGCACAGGACATGAAATGGGATGAAGTAACAGCCAGAGAGAATGAAATAGTTACAAAAACCTACTAATCTCGGGGTTGGTATATTTAAAGAGTGGGGGGGAGGGTGTGGGGGGCTTGCCCCCCTGCTTAAACTGTTCAGGTAAGTTTTTCTTTGGTTTATTTTTTTAATTACATTTTCTAACTTTTAAAAGTTTGATCATATTGTGTCGACCATATGACATTTGAACTTTTAACAGTTTGATTATGTAATATAGATGGTGAGCAACTGGTCTTATAAAAAAGAATTTACAGTCATACTTAGATATGTTACTGATACATGTAACTCTATACAAATTGCAGGTGAAGAGCACTTCTGGCTAACATCAAAGATTGAAACAATACAAGTTTTATGAACTTTAATCATACTTGGGAAAAGCATCCATTTCCGTTCATGGTACTAGAAACCCAAAAGACTTGGAGAAATTAGAAAAGGAAACATCTGAAGCTGGCATCCTAGGAAAACAGTATACTGGGAGGGTTTCAGAACAGTTTTCTAGAGGTTTACAGTGAACCTCAGACTTTGTAAAAGACAAGTGGTGAAGTGCAGATCCCACAAAAGACTGCTGGGACAGGGAGACTATTGAGATAGGAGGGTGGAATATGCTGAATCGTTCCTTGATGCAAAAAGGGACTGCAAAACCTTTGGAAAATAAGGAAGCTGTTTCTGAGGAGGCTGTGCAAAACATGAGAAGGGAGACAGGATTTCCAAACAATGAAATCTCCGAGGAATGACAGATAGTACCCAGTAGTCCAAAGTGATCTTATACCAATTTGGAAGGTGGGTGAGTGTGTCTGCAGACAAATGTGGACTTGGGGTAATTCCTATGGAATCTGGGGATAGGAGATACAAAAATATGTCTGAGTTCCTGCAAGGCCTTACCCCCATCCTGAAGGGTCTTAAACAGGTCAGCAGCAGCTGTCCCCAAAATATTTTTATTATGCACAGGGGCATCCAAAAGCTTGGCTTTAATATCATCAGGCAAGACCTGTACACACAGACAAGAATAATGCTTCATCACAGACCCAAAAGCAGCAACCCTGGAAGAGGCATCAGCAACATCATACCTGCCAATTATGCAGTGACAGGCGACCTGGGAAGTGGATTCAAGCAGGGAAAGAGCTGAAATCAGAAAGGTCAGAGTTCACCAAAGCAAACTGAAAAAAGAAGGGCCAAAACATACCTGGTTATGCGAGTTTAGTATTTAACAGCCATAAAAGACAAGGTGGCAGCAGTATATATTTTTTACCCAACCTTTCCATAGTTTGACTACCCTTATCTGACAGTAGGAGCTTAGAAGATCGCAAAAGATAAGAAAGTTTGTCGGAGGAAACAAACCACTGAAGGATCAGCAGAATAGCACTTATACAAAAGTGTTCATTCCTCAGGCACCTTACATTATCTGTCTGCTTTCTTAGGAGACAGGGGTTGAGAATCAGGAGCAGAGGCAGCAGAAAAGTGGTCCAAAGGGGTTGCCAAAACAGGAGGAACAGATGGCTTAGAAGACTCCATCTGTAAAAGCTTATATCTTTTTTTGAATGTCAGAGACCCAGGAGTAATCTCATTTGAAGTACTCCATCATACAAGTAAACAGTATCCCTCAAAGGATAATTCTTCGAAGGGGAAACTGGGTTCCTCTTCCTCAGAACCATAGTCTAGATGAGACGGAATATGAGAGTAGTAGGCTAGGGAGGAGAGTCAGAAAAGTATGTAAGAGTGGTACAGGATATGTACGAGGGTAGTGTGACAGCGGTGAGGTCTGCGGTGGGAGTGACGGATGCGTTTAAGGTGGAGGTGGGGTTACATCAAGGATCAGCTCTGAGCCCTTTCTTATTAGCAATGGTGATGGACAGGTTGACAGACGAGATCAGACAGGAGTCCCCGTGGACTATGATGTTTGCAGATGACATTGTGATCTGTAGTGAGAGTAGGGAACATGTGATCTATAGTGAGAGTAGGGAACAGGTGGAAAAGACCCTGGAGAGATGGAGATATGCTCTAGAGAGAAAAGGTCAGCAGGACTAAGACAGAATATATGTGTGTGAATGAGAGGGAGGATAGAGGAATGGTGAGGATGCAAGGAGTAGAGGTGGCTAAGGTGGATGAGTTTAAATACTTGGGGTCAATAGTTCAGAGTAACGGTAAGTGTGGAAGAGAGGTGAAGAAGAGAGTACAGGCAGGATGGAGTGGGTAGAGAAGAGTGTCAGGAGTGATTTGTGACAGACGAGTACCTGTAAGAGTGAAAGGGAAGGTCTACAAGAGGGTAGTGAGACCAGCTATGTTATATGGGTTAGAGACAGTGGCACTGACAAAAAGCCAGGAGTTTGAGCTGGATGTGGCAGAACTAAAGATGTTAAGATTTGCACTGGGTGTGACAAGGGTGGACAGGATTAGGAATAAGTATATTAGAGGGTCAGCCCAGGTTGGAAGGCTTGGAGACAAAGCCAGAGAGGCACAATTACGTTGGTTTGGACATGTGCTGAAGAGGGATGCTGAGTATATTGGGAAAAAGATGCTAAGGATGAAGCTACCATGTAACAGGAAAAGAGGAAGGCCTAAGATAAGGTTTATGGATGTTGTGAGAGGACATGCAGGTGGTTGGTGTGACACAGCAAGATGCAGAGGACAGTAAGAAATGGAAACAGGTTATCTGCTGTGGCGACCCCCAACGGGAACAGCTGAAAGAAGATGATGATGATGAGACTAGGGACAGACATACGACTGAAAGACTATCGGTGGTTCAGACCCTTGGCAAAATTAGATAATCATAGTTGGAAACTCTTCCATTACCAAAATCTGAGGAAACCCCCTCGGTCCCATAAAAATAAGCAGCCAAGCTTCCCACCTTAATGCCTCCAAGGACATGCTAGAAAGTCGGATCAATGCAGGCCTCTGACAGGAATCCCTGGCAAGTACCACACATTTTTCAGGACCTTCATTAACTTCTAGAGAGATGTATGGGGGAGCCTAGACAGCAACCAGATAAGGCATAGCCTTTTTAGCTGTCTTTTTGGCATACAGCTGACTCTCAGGACAGGAGGTTTCTGCCATAGCACGTTGGGTCAACAGCTTAAAGTCATTGGTTATCAAGGTATATGGATAAGGAAGATAAGCAACTACAAAAGGTCCTAGGGACAAACGCTTGACAGATGGAGCACTGCATATGGTCGTGACAGTGCCTACAAAAACACGCACTGGTCATGATGGGTTTTATGAAGAATCTGCCTCCCACACTGACAATTTCCCTTCTTGATGACATGAACACAAGTACAATACAATAAAGAAAAAAGATAGAGAAGACACCACAATGGGACACTTATCTGAAGATGGCTTGGTAACCAGCAAGACAGAAAAGCATTCAGATCAATGTCCGCCAAAGGCATTCGGACAGGAGGCAAAGATGTTCTCAGTGTTTGCGTACATATGTCACCTTTATGCCCTACAACTTACGTGGGGAGCATACGTGTGATGTATGGCACCTATTAATCTTAAGGCTTTGGTGTACTGCCAAAACGTTGGGCTTTTTGCAGGACATCCCTTATGTAAAGAATACTGTAACAGTGATATGAAAGGACGTAACTTATCTTCATCCACAATCACAAAAGATAGGCAGTCTCCCTCCTTCTTAATACGGAGATTTTTCTACTGGCTGTGTGTAATGTATCCCATTGGAAAGGTCTGCTTTACGCCTGGCCCTATAGGATGTGCTTGAGTTGCCTTATGTGACAGTTTCTGAAAGGGCAGTCAGCAAGTCCTTTCTCATAGGGCCTAGAAGCTGAACAGACCCTTCCTTAGTAATGGCATCCATGGCTTAAAGTATTGTGAGCATCTACTGACTCCTCAGAGATCTGTAGTGAGACTTCTTTTCCAAGCCATGTGAATGATTGCTGTCATATGCCATAGACAAACAGCAGATAAAGGTGGTGAATGTCTTATAGGTTCATAGGTTTATACTAGGCTATCTGCCCTAAGGCATTTATAAGCCTAGCCCAAAGTTTTGTGGCTTACGCCACCCCTTATGTTAAAAAATATTGTGCCCATTAGTTTGTTTTGCCTCTGTCCAGCAGTGACACAGAGATGATTCCCGGGGTAAACCTACGATCTCCCATCCACCGGTCAAGATTTCTCTTGAACAGAGCCAGCGAGGTGCTCTGCCTCACATGGACCGGGATTTTATTCCACAGCATAGGGAGTCTCTGAGTGACAAATCTATCCCTCCAGCATGTCTTATTTATATCCGTGCTAAGGTTTAAGTCGCTTGCTCTAATGGATCTGGTAGATTTGGATTTTTTGAGGTGGAGCATGTCCATTAATTCCGGGTTGGTCATGGCCTTATATGTCAGGCACAGGTCACCTCTGAGCAGACGGTATGCGACTGAATAGAGCTGGAGTTTCTTCAGTCTGGCAGCATATGACAGATTTTGGAATCCCTTTATCCTTTTGGTGAGGAACTTTTGGGGTCTCTCCAATTGCTGCAGGTGTCGGGTGAGATACATCCCGAATGGGGCATTGCACTCGATCATTGGTCTGATAAGTGAAGAGTACAGGGGAACAATGACCTCGCTTGATCTGGATGTGAATCCCTTCATGATCAGGTGGGCAATGTAGAAGGTCTTTCTAACAACTTTAGCAATGTGAGTGTCAAAAGAAAGGCCACTGTCAACCTGGGTCCCCAGGTCCCTGATAACCTCTTCTGTGCTTAGTGGATTGCCACCTATATGGTAGCTTGGGGTTACCTTGTTTTTCCCGAAGGGTATGACTATACATTTTTTGGCATTTAACTTCAGGCCATGGCTCTGGCACCAGCTATCAGTTTCCGTGAGACCCCTCTGAAGGATATCTGTGTCCGATGTACTTTCCACTATGGCACCCAGTTTGCAGTCATCTGCAAACTTTGTCAGCCATAGTCCTCCTATGTTTGCCTGTACTTCTGAGAAGTAGATGCCGAACAACAGGGAGCCAAGGACTGAGCCCTGTGGGGTTACCCCAAGGTCTTGTAATTCAAACATGCAAGCATGGCATCTCTTAACAGTTGGTTGGCAATCCATATAGATATCACATGACATGACATTTTTATTAAGGCCTCAGCAATACACATGCTTATTGTACATATCCTTGAAATTTATCTTCCTCTTTCACATTCCCTGCTAGAGCTCTGAATGAGCATGTTTGGAACCCAATAGAAAGCTAAGTAAAGAAGACTACAAAAATAGCCACAATTAACACTACAAGAAAAGAATAAATCCCCTAAGAGGTACTTACCTGCTCTTCCACTCTTGGCCTGGCCCGATGGGCAGTAATGAACACTGCATGATACCTTGTGAAAAGAAAGAACTTAAGATGGCAGACAATGTCCTCCTTTAAAATGTCATAATGAGATGTGCTGGGGGATGCAAGATCGCCAAAGGGAGAAGAGGGAAGAGCTCTGAAACTTTAGCCTAATGCAGGACTGCGACTGCAGCGGAGATCCTTGAAATTATGTTTGCAGCCATGACTTACATGAAAAACAGTAAATTATAAAGCCATGTCAGACTGAATTAGTCAATCTGGCTTTATTTTAAACTCCCTAGAATCAGCTGCACCTCCAAACCTTTATATCATGGCCCCGACTAATAAAAGCCACTTATTTTCCTAATGCAGATGTGCAACATGATTGAGGCCTATTTTATTTTTCCAACCCAGTATGTCTTCTCCCACTGCCAACAGAAGAACCTGAAGCTTATTTTGAAAATGTTGCTAATGTGAAAGCACGACTTCCAATAACAGGACTGATTCAACAAAATCATTTCAGTCTCCTGTTCATGCATGAACTTTATCAAGACAGTTTGTTTTCATAGGTTAACTCTTTACTGTTTAAATACAGAAATGTGCACCATACTTCAATGCTAGTGCGAGAATATGACAAGTAAAGCACAGTTAGTGTTTTCTAAATTTCTACATTTCAGAAAGAAACTTCCCTGACATTTTCTTCCTTACTACAGCATTAGAAAATATCATCTAAATCATGCTCAGAAGTGCAGAGAAGTATGAAGCAAAATGAATCTAAAACAACACAGCAAGCAGAGAGAAAAACTGCACCTAAATTAGTTCTATAAAAAGAAAAGGATATCTGTAATGTGTTTGAATCTTCAGGGTAGAACTCTGTTATTCTGAAAAATTCTCCTTCCAAGTCACCTGAAACAAAACACCATTTTTATCAGTTAACATGTATATTTATTTATTCTGTTTATTGACCAAAGTCTTTTCATTGATTCGTTTACAACAGGTATAATCTAAAAGATAAAGCAGCAACCAGCAGTACCACTTAAATACTCCTTTTTAGCTTCTGCAATTTACATTTACATGATACGTGATATAGGCAAGCCAATTAACCGGTGTGTGAAACGTATTTTTAACTACATGGATATACTTAAGTTATTCAAGCAACAGTCAAAAAATGAAGAAATAACCCAGAGATCCCACAGCACTGGGTGGAAAAGGACTTCACAAGTTAGAGAGTAATTAATGAATTTAGTGCAAGTCACAAGGTGGCACACAAAACTCTGACTACAGAGTGCTGTGATCTTTATCTACAAGGGGTACTTTTTTTGGAAAAAAAAAAAAACTTTGAACTTTTAACCAACTTTCAAGAAAGTAAAGTTGTGTAAAATCTTACCATAACAGCAGATGTCCTCCTCTTCACTGCTGCAGTACTCTTTACAATAGGGATCCCCTGCCAAAGGTAGCCTGACATTAGGCAGTATACCAAAGGCTTTAAGTTGTAATTGGTTTGCCATACATCACACATATACTCCCCATGCATGGTGTAGGGCATAAAGGTGACATATGAACGTATCATCTTCAGAAATGAAAGGTCCCAGGAAGAATGACAGTCCAAGGAGACAAAGAGGTAACAAGTACATCCAGAAGGAGAAAAGGAACAGGGGAAGGAGGGAGGGAGGGAGTGAATACTGCAACAGTGAAGAGGAGGACATCTACTGTTATGGTGAGATATTACACACTGTACTACGCCCTTCCATATCACTTTTGCAGTATTCTTTACAACAGGGAGAGTGCAAAAGTCCAGAAAGAAAGCTGGGAGGAGGAAACACTAGCAGGGCCCTCAAGAAAACCATGTAGGATAGCCCTGGCAAAACCAGCTCTAGCCCTACAATCATTTGACTAAGTGCTTGGTAAAAGTATGCACAAAAGTCCAAGAAGCTGCCTCAATAATAGAATTTGTATCGAAGCCACTGAAAGAGCCACCAGAAGAAGCCACAGCTCTGGCATAACGAGGCTTAACAGAAGGCGAAAGGCATTTCCCATGAAAGGAGTAACAAAAGGAAATGGCTTTAGATATCCATAAAGAAATGGTTTGCTTGGAAACAGCCAAACCTACAGACCTAGGATGGAAGGAAATAAAAACCTGCTCAGATTTATGAATGGCTTTAGTTTTACCCAAATAGTATTTGAGATGTCTATGCAAATCCCAGGTATGAAGAACCTTCTCTCTAAAAGATTGTGGAGCAGGGAAAAAAGTGGGCAAATGAATAGACTAAGAGACAACTCATTAACCACCGTGGGCATAAAAGAAGGAATAGTACGAAAAGAAACCCTGTCCTTATGAAAAATCAAAAAAGGAGGACAAGCTAGAAAGGCTTGCAGCTCAGACACCCATCTGGCTAAGGTAAGGACCAAAACAATAGTCTTCCAAGAACAATGATGCAACAAGCTGAAGCTGTTGACTCGAAAGGACCCCAAGTCAGTTTTTCCAAAACAAAATTCAGGTGCCAGGATTGAGCAATTCACACAAATAAGACAGAACCCAAAGGAAGTTCCACAGTAAGCGGATCCATGCTATGAGAAAGACACTAGACAGAAAATCTCTTCCATTTGGATAAAGATTTTCCAGTAGTGGGTTTCCTGGTCTCCTGCAGGACCTCAAGCACATCCTCAGAAAAAAAGGTGCCTAAAAGGGATCAAATCCCTATCACCCACAATGTCAGCTGAAGAGTGGACAAGTGGTGATGGGTGAGTCTTGTATGAGTAGGTCCACCATGTGAGGTAACTTGTTATGGTTGCCCTTGGCTAAATGCAGTTGAAGAGGGAACTGATGCCATTTGGGCCAAAAGGGAGATCCCAACAAATTTTGGGAGCATCCGGTTATGTCTTGAACAGGACCCTTGATATGAGAAGAAGGGAAGCATAAAGAAACATTCCCTTCCAAGAAAATGAGAGGGTGTCCACTTTCCAAGACAGAGGACATAGGACTCTTGTGCAAAACAGAAGTTGTCTGTTCAAAGGGGAAGCAAAAAGATCTACTTGAGGAGTACCCCACTGGTGGTCAATGTCCAGAAACACACCTCTGTGAAGCAACAACTTGTGAGATTGTGGCAAATTCCTTGAGCAGGTGCATAACACAAAGTTCTGATATGAAGGAATGTAAACTGTCTGAAGGGTCAACCTGACACTGAACAACTAGATCCCAAACCTGAAGAGCCAGTCTGTACAGGAGATAATTTCTTGTGAGGGTATTAGTTTTTGACTTCTTTTTGTTTACTGTCTACCCTAGGCAACTTAGCAGCTTTGTTATAAATGCCAGATGCTGTAGTAGGATATTTTTGCTGTCCGCTTGGATCAGGCAGTTGTCCAGATATGGATAAATGTGTATTCCTCGTTGTCTGCAGTATGCAATTACTGATGCCAGGCATTTCGTGAATACTCTGGGCGCAGTAGATAAGCCAAAGGGCAATGCAGAGAATTGATAATGCGGTGTGCCTGCCAAAAATCTGAGGTATCTTCTGCAATCTTGTCTGATAGGGACATGCAGGTATGCCTCTTGGAGGTCCAATGTTACCAGCCAAGACTCCTTGCCCAGCATGGGAAGAAGCTGCTGTAGTGTGAGCATTTTGAATTTGGGAATGTCCAGGTACGTGTTTAGAATTGAAAGGTCTAAGATGGGTCTCCAGGCTTTGTCCTTTCTTGGTACTAGAAACAGTCTTGAGTAAAATCCGTGACCTTGCTCTTTTGCAGGTACCTTTTCAATTGTTTTCATGTTCATGAGTGCTGAAATTTGCTTTTGTGCCTCTGCCCATTGGTTTGTTGGCAGATTTGGCATGCCTCTCATCTGTGGTAAAGTGTGAAAATGAAATCTGTAGCCTCGGGTAATGATATCCAGAACCCATTTGTCCTTTGTCATGATGTGCCAATTTTGTGGAAAAAGAGCCAGCTTTCCTCCTAGAGGTGCTGCCTGGGTAATTTTGCTTGGCAGGTGAAGAGGAAAGTCATTGAGTTTGTTTTCTGAAGGGTTGAGATCTGTTGTCTCCCCCTCTTTGAGTTGTTGTCTGCCATTGTCTAGGCCTGAAGGTACCTTGTGCCTGGCCTCTGCCCCTAGGGCATCAGTACCTGCCCCTTTGGGGTCTGTCTGAAGCAGGAAAGGACCAGTTTTTTGATGGCCAGTTTCTGCTGAAGCGAGGAGGTTGCACCTGTAAAAAATCTTTAACTGTTTGCATTGATTTTGCCTTTTCTTCCATTTTCTTTAAGACTTCCTCTGCTTTGACACCAAATAACGCATCCTTTTGCAGTGGAGCATCCAGTAATTTTGCTTTGACATGTTCTGGTAATGTCTGCTCTTTTAGTCAAGCATGTCTACGTATTACAGACCCTATGACCGCTGCTCTACATGAGGCCTCCAAAGAATCAAAACCACACTGCAAGGTAGGTTTTCCCACTTGTTCTGCTGCATTCAGCAAATCTTGCATCCCTTTGAAATCTAGTTGATCTGTTTGAGGGATCATTTTCTGTTTTAACTGAGTAAGCAAGTACTGCTGGCATTTAATCATGTGGAATTGGCAGTTTAATGCCCTCATGGCCAAAGTGGCAGAGGTATACACTTTTTTCCCCCATCTTTCTAATGCCCTGGAATCTCTTTCCACAGGTAGTGGATTCTTAGCAGTAGAGGCCTTTACCCCTTTGGGACCCTGGGAAATGGTTTCTGGGTCTGCAGCAGGGCTTTTATATAAAAACTTGTGAGAGTCAGGGACTCGACAGTATCTGTCTGGTTTAGGTGGTGCAGGAGGTAAGGAATCTGGATTTAGACTGGATTCAGTGTAGACATCATCCAGAATGTCTAAAACAGGAGGAATGGCTAGGGGTCTATGCTGAGGTAGAAGAAGAAACTCACGGAGTCTTTTCTTGGAGTCAGAGTAATCTTGAACCTTCCCAGTGGAAATGCTCTCTCATGGTGTGCAGGGTTTCCCCAAAAGAGAAGTCTTCAGGGGGGTAAACAGAGAGAATAGACTCCTCAGCATCTGAGTCTTCATAGAGAGGGAAGGGGTAATCCTGTTCTTCAGAATCTGCTGAGGAAATGGATTCCTGGTCAGAAGGAGGTAAATCTTTCTCCAGTCTAGGCCTTTTGTCAGGAGGGGGCTGGGAACCTCTGATAAGGGTAATCAGGTCCTCCGCCATTTTGAGCATCTGTTTTTTAGGCATAGGGGCCTGTGCGGGAGTCTGTGGACCCGGTTTCCTAACCTTTGGAAGCTTAGCGTATGACTTAATGGAGACAGTCATCGGTTTAAAGACGCCTTCTGAAGCCGAAGGCCTGTCCATAGTCTCCGGATCGCCGCCAGGGCTGGCGTCCGCGAGTTGAGGAGGAACCAGCTCCAGTGGCCCAGTAGATTCTGACTGAGAGGTAGTAGTATTTTCTAAATCTGCGGTAGTCAGGGGCTGCGTAGGCGCCTCACTACCGGAGATCCGGCGGCAGGCCTAACCGAGACCTCGGTATCTGGTCTAGGCCTAGGCTGCCTGTCCTTGCATTTTTTAAACATAGCGGTTGTCGGAGGTTCCGACGACATGATGTAGTTGAATTTTCTGCCAAAATAATGTCGGGCGGTATCAGCCCGACGCTTAATAGTGCGTTTATTGAACCTAGTGCAAAACCGACAACCAGAAACATTGTGGTCTGGGCCTAGGCAAGGAATACAATAAGAATGAAAATCCTTATGAGGTATTTGCTTTCCACAAGAAATACAATTATTAACTTTGTCTGACATCGGTCTGAGGCAAGAAAAGTTTCCCCAACGGGGTACTTAGCTTTATAGAAGACTTCAGCTGAAATTCTGTTCGGAAATCTATTCAAGAGCTGGCCGACTGGCACTTGCGAACTGCTTCTGCTTTGGGCACCGCGCGGCAAGAAAGACTGAAGAAAATGGCGTCAGCTGCCTCTTTTATACTCCTACCGCACTGACATCAGGGAAGAAGCGACGACAACCGACGCCGGACCAAGGCTTTGGAATTCAGGCCGACTGCGTGACCGCCTGATGGCAGGATAACCCAAGTGTAATGACTGCAGCAGCATAGCACGATGAACATCTGCAATATTGCCTGTGAAGACTTTGAGGGGCCCTGGATAAAAAAGAATGAAAAGCCTGAACAGCCAGAAGAAAGGCTCTCATCTCTTTCATACTGATTGGTCTCTTCAAAGACCAAAGGCCCTGCACTTTCAGAGTACTGAAGAAGGCTCCCATCCCACGTCTGAGGCATCTGTAAAGAGATTCTGAGAGGGGGACTGGAGGTTGAAAAGGAAGCCCTGGGTTGATGGACAACTGATGAACCCACCACTGAATTTCCAGCGTGAGACAGGGGAGAAGGGAATTGGAAAATCCAAAGGATGAGAATGTTGAAGCCAAACTGATTTTAGGAACCACTGGAGCTTTCTCATATGAAGCTTGGTGAGGGGAAGCACAGGAATGGTGAAAGCCATGTATCCCAGAGCTCTCATACTCCCTGGCTGAAACTCAGTCCACAAGAAGAAAGGATTAACAGAATGCAATCAGAGTTAAAGCCTTGGGAGGAGGCAGAGATGCCAGCATTAGAACAGTGTGGAGCCTGCACCCTAGAAAAACATGACCCTGAGAAAGACTCAAGCATTACCACTTGTGTAAGTATTACTTTTACTGAGAGTAACCGAGTACCCTGGTAAGAACCTTAGACTAGCTGGCTTTGGGTGTTCTGGTGGCAGTGTATCTTTACATTATTGTCTGGGTGGAGGTGGCAAAGCAGGTAATCTGTGTCAGCCTTTCCTGGGTGGGTGGGTGTGCGTGTGTGTGTGTGGATGTATGCAAAAATCAAATCTCAAAGAGTATATGTGTGTGTGTGTGTGTGTGTGTGTGTGTGTGTGTGTGTGTGTGTGTGTGTGTGTGTGTGTGTGTGTCAGCTGCTTTGAACAGGGACACTGAGAACAGTGATTTCACATACAGGGTGGTGCAGGACTTGGCTTGAACACCCTGCTAAGGACTCAAATCTATAGCTGTGTCAGTAGAAAGTCTTATTTGGGACCTGGACAGAAAGCCAGCCCCAGGACTGAAGTGTGCATTCCCTGTGTGCTCTTAAAGAAAACTGTACTTGGTGCAGACAGCACCGTGTGTTTTGTTTCAGTGAACATTCCCCACCAGTGTCAGTGGTGAGAATTAAGGTTCCTTGATCACTGGCCCAGAGGAGAGATGTCACAGTCTTCTCCGAGGATGGCTGATGACTCTCAGGCCAGGAAGATTCCTCCATAGTATATTTAGCAGACAATTTAAGATGATGGTTTTCTAAATAAATTGCTAAAGAAGGGTACTGACTAAGCAAGATTTTCAGAACAAACACCTGACAAATGATACAAGACGTTTGGTCGTGAGAAGCACCTAAGCAAAACAAACACTGCTTTTGATTATCCTTATTGGGAATCTCTCCCCCACACTGGCATTTCCATTTTCTGGATGATATGAAACCAACAACAAAAAAAAATAAAAAGGAGATCAGAAAAAAAAACAACGGGGCACTTGTATGAGAAGCAGCTTGGTAACAAGCAGATGAACAAGTGTTCAGACCGACAACCAAAAGATGGCATTTTGACTGGTGGAAAAGAAATTCTGAGGATGGTACATCTGTACATCACCTTTATGCCCTATGCCATGCATGGGGAGCATACTTGTGATGTATGGCATACCTATTATAACCTAAAGACTTTGGTATACTGGCCGGACATCAGGCTACCCTTGGCAGGGATTCCTATTGTAAAAAAAAAATTGCAACAATGATATGAATCATAATCAACGAATAAGTCACAAATAAGCAAGAAAATGAGCACAAGCAGAGCTGGGGATCACAGTGATGTAAAAATCCGTTCTTTTTCCACAAGCCAATGTAGTACAATGAAATATTTTACTGAACAAGGTAAAACACAATCAGATAACCGCTTTCGTCTCTGCTAATTCAGAGACTTCTTCAGGCAAAGAAATAGAGATAAAAAACTCCTTAAATATTAAATTACAGCTTATGTCACTAATACAACACCCCTAATTAATGTTAAAACACGCCCACCAGCACACTCAATTCATAGCAAAGCAAAAAAACTTCATAAATCAGTGAATATAAATTAAAAACTATTTAAAAACTTGTATGTAATAATAAAAACTAATCCCAAAAAATATATAATAAATACAATAAATATAAATATAATAAACATATCAAACAGTAATAGCATAAACTCATGTAAAAGAACTCAAAATAAATGTATCTTTCTAATGCCTTAAGCTTTAGAAAACAGGACAAAGGGAATGCATCATTTAACCCTGGCCACTGTGTGGCATTAGTTCTCAGTTGCCATAAAGCCTCGTGTTTTTCCAAAATTAATGTCCATGGACCAACTCTTATGTCTGGTGTTAAGTGTCTCAATGATAATAAATTTAAAACCATGGTCAACATGTTCCATACAATGTTTGGCCAATGCATTCTTTACATTTTTGTTTTTGATATCCCTACGATGTTCATCAATGCGGTTCCGGAATTTTCTTTCTGTCTTACCTATATAAAAAGAGGGACACTAAGCAAAGTGCACAGTACACCACTCTCTCAGTGTTACATGAACATTTCTGATTCAATCTCACTTTTATATTATTAATGCTGAAATTACATCCTTCTTGTATGTATGGATAATAATTACTACTACCACACTTACTCAACCTCCCACTTTCATGTCCCTTTGTTCTAGTCTCTGAAATAGACTTCAGACATTTATCCTTTCTGTATACAATACAAGGTTTTTCCCCAAGTTCCCTTATATCCTTGTTGTTTACAATTACCAACCAGTTCTTGGACAGTATATCATCTATGTTCCTACTGGAACTGTTGAAATGTAGTAACAAATGCGGTATTAAAATTACTCGGTTCCCTAGACTCCACACTTTGCAAATTCTGTGTGTTAAAGCAATGTGCATTTTCTATATAACACTCCAGGATGTTGTCCACACTACAATTCCCTGCCTTTTGATTCAAACTAGGCAAGAAATGCCCTCTTTCACGCTTGTTGATTACTTCCAACATGACCTCATTTACAAGACTAGATGGAAAGCCCCTACAAATGAACATGTCTTTCAGCCTGTCACATTCATCTAAAAAAAATGTTAAAGAAGGTGACCATACGTGCAGCCCTTACAAACTGCCCTTTAACCACAGCTCTTTTTTGTTTGTAAGGGTGGGAGCTTTCATAGTGCAACTATTAGATTCTGATTTAAATATTTTCTGTTCCCTGTCTTTCATCAGTCTAATGTCCAAATATGAAATTTCATCAAGGCCAATAAAGTGGGTAAACCTCAAAAAACCTGCCGAGTTATTCACATAATCTAAAAACTCCGGAATTCTTTTCAGAAGGACCTGTCCAAAAACTAAAAATATCATCCAAAAACCGCACATAGCATTTGCAAAATGAAAAGTAGGGTGAATTAATTAAAAAAAATCTTTTTTTCCCATTGGAACATTTCCACATTTGCATATAGACCCCCCACATGCTGAACCCATCGACATAACCTCCAATTGTAAATAAAACTCTGTTAAATAGAATAAAATTATTATATAGCACAGTCTCTATTAGTTGTTCATAAACATTCACTTTGTTCTGAGCTATTCTCTTTTCCACAAAGTAGTCATAGAACCACTCAACCCCTAGTTTGTGTGGTATAACTGTGTGTATAAGTCTCTTACATCGATGGTCAAAAACACCCCTATGTCAGAATATTCAAGGCTGTTTATTCTTTCTAAAAAGTCCCACGTCTTTACATAAATGGACTTCTCCTTGTAATACATTCTTTAATTGAAGGTCTAAGAACTTAGCAATGGGCTGTGTTATGGATCCCCTACTATCCACAATAGGTCTCACTGGCGGATTACATAAATCTTTGTGGATTTTGGGAAACCCAAATATAGTAGGTATTCTTGGGTGGGGGACATTCCTATAATTAAACTCATCAATGGTAATACTTCCTTCTATAAATAATAATTGAGCTCACTTCGAATTCTTCTATAAGCTCCATTTATTTCGTTTAGTGAGACCTTTTTGTAGGCTTTCCCTTCTAATACCTTTATCATTTTGTCATTGTACATTTCAACATGCTTAATGACCACACCACCCCCTTTATCTGGCTTCATGATCCTCACATCATCATTAATTTTTAATTCCTGCAAGCAGTCAAATTCCTCTTTGGACATATTATATGTCATATTTCGGAGCTTCCTGTATTCTAAGCTCCGCAAGTCCAACTCACAAATATTTTCAAATAATTGTAAAGATGGGTGGAGTGGTGGGTTATATGTGCTAGAGCTGTATAGCAGATTCCTGGTGTATTCTACATTGTGGAACATTATGCTCAAATGTAATTTCCTTACGTATTGCTTTAAATCTACCAAAGTATTACTCACATTCAAAGATTTAGTTGGGACAAAGGACATCCCCCTAGCCAGCAGGTCACATATAGTTTGATTAGTGTGTGTGGAGGAAAAATTAAATACAATAAAGTCCCCCTTTGAATTCAAGTGAATGGAAGGTTTTCCTTCTTGATTTAACATATTAACTATCTCCGTCCCTGGGTTCTGTATCTCGGCCTGCCTCTCATGTTCCCTCTGAAGTTGGAGTTGTCCACCCTCCCCCAATACTTTTGGTAGTTCACTTCCTGGGCATTCTCCTGATTGTTTCTCTCCCGGATACGTTCTGAACATCTTAGGGGTGGAAAATCCTCCTGTTCTAAAAAAAAAAAAAAAAAAACATCCATATCATTTATTTGTGCCCTTACATGACTGTTACTATTATTAATAGTGTTATTATTTCCCCAAGCCCGAAACTTCAGTGGGTCATGGTAAGCAGTATTGGACTCGTACTGCATCCTGTCCCTGTCGTGTTTTTTTTCATTTTCCTACTTATAAAACTGTTTATTTGCCCTTCAATACTTTTACAAACACGATTGTAATCAAAACACATTAGTTGCATGCATAACATTCACTAGTGATATTTTACCTAATTCACATCCCTCTTTTTTCAAAGTCTCTATGTCTTTTTGGTTAAATTTAATAACCATCTCCATATATTCATAGCCATGATGATCAAACATGGCCAAACCTTCTTTGTGGAATAATGAATTAGTAATAAGTCCATTTGGAAAACACCACATCCTCAAACCTTTAGGCACTACTTTATTTTTCAAGCATTCCTTAAAGTAAGAGTTAACAAGTTGAAGCTTCTTTATTTTGAGAAGCAAAAAATCAAGTTTTTGCAATTTATCTATGTATTTGTCAGTACTTACAGTCATATTAGTGTCCATTCCCCCAACGGAAAAGTTTGAGTCAAGTTATTCATTTAAAATGATTTCGCCATTCACTGTAGTATTCCTGTTTATATTTTGGCTTGCCAACTGTCATTCATTCACATTTTCTGAATTAAATCCACCCTGGCAAAGTGGTTGGCCCCCAAAGACATTCTGTGTTGAAGAATCCAAGTTAAATGATGATAAACCTGTTTTCTGCTCCTGCAGCAAAAGCCGAGCTGCCCTGCATGCTGGTAGACCTTGGGCATTCACTTCCTATTCAGGTAAGGAAGTGTTTTGATAGGAAGGACCGGCTTGATTCCTCTCTAGCTCTTCAGGCCGTTGAGTTAATTTGTCTAGTGCACTATTCAGTGCAGCGAACAAACTATTCACCGTTTGAGTGAATAATACAAGTGAATCCCCCTCTTCAGTGCCCACAGACATAACACTGATCCAAATCAACGAATAAGTCACAAATAAGCAAGAAAATGAGCAGAAGCAGAGCTGGAGATCACAGTGATGTAAAAAATCCATTTGTTTTCCACAAGCCGCCGTAGTACAATGAAATCTTTCATTGAACAAGCTAAAACACAATCAGATAAGCGCTTTTGTCTCTGCAAAGACACAAGTGTCCTTGTTTTATATAGGCAAGACGGAAAGAAAATTCAAGAACTGCACTTATGAACATCTTAGTGCTATAAAAAACAAAAATGTAAAGAATGCATTGGCCAAACATTGTATGGAACATGTTGACTATGGTTTTAAATTTATTATCATTGAGGCACTTACTTCAGATATAAGAGATGGTCCATGGACATTAATTTTGGAAAACATGAGGCTTTATGGCAACTGAGAACTAATGCCACACAGTGACCAGGGTTAAATGATGCATTCTCTTTGTCCTGTTTTCTAAAACGTAAGGCATTAGAAAGATGAATTTATTTTGAGTGGTTTTACATGAGTTTATGCTAATACTGTTTGCTACATTTATTATATTTATATTTATTGTATTTATTATATACATTTTTTGGTAATAGTTTTTATTATTACATACAGGTTTTTAAATAGTTTTTAATAATTTATATTCACAGATTTATGACTTTTATGCTTCGCTATGAACTGAGTGTGCTAGTGGGCATGTTTTAACATTAATTATGGGCGTTGTATTACTGACTTAAGCTGTAACTTAATATTTAAGGAGTTTTTTATCCCTATTTCTTTGTCTGAAGAAGTCTCTGAATTAGCAGAGACGAAAGTGCTCATCTGATTGTGTTTTACCTTGTTCAATAAAAGTTTTCATTGTGCTACGGCGGCTTGTGGAAAAAGAACGGATTTTTACATCACTGTGATCTCCAGCTCTGCTTGTGCTCTTAGCGATATGGATCATCACCCACCTTCTTCTTGCACACCCCCTTATGTATTACTATGAATTGTTAAAGCAGGTTATAATTTCGTGACCTTTTCCTTTAAAACTGGTGGTACTTGACTTGTAAACAGCTCTGTGTTTAGGGACTTCTCAAAAGTAAACTTTCCTCAGTTACTTGATGACTTAAATTCTACTGTAATCTTCCTCTGAAGGATCCTATTGCTAAAGCTGCTACCTATGCTTGTGACTTCTACTTCCACGTGAATAGTTGTATTGATAAGGTGAGCCCTATCTGCTACAAAATGAGAAGTTTAAAAACAAACCTCTGTGTGGGAATGCCCATATAAATAAATTATATAACAGAAAGAAACTGCTTAATGCTTATAAGAGGTCTCATTCTACCTACCTTAAGAGAACAGTTAAGCAACCTAACAGAGCTTAAGGGTCAGGAATGTCGAAGTTGAGTGTGAACTTAAAACAGCCACTAAAACTAAAAATAACAGAAAATGTTTGTTTAACTATGTTAGCAAGTTAAGAACTACCACCCAACAGTTTGGAGCTATTTCCCAATAATACTATACCCTCTGACCCAAAGAAAACAGCTAATATCCCAGCTAACAAATTGAATGCAAATTTTATTCCACCCACGGTTATTGCTATCCCACAGATTCAACAATCCCAACCATCCCCTTTAATTTCTATGGAACAAGTTCTCTCAACACTTCAAAAACCTAAGAATACTTCATCCATGGGACCTGACAGCATACCAGGTTGCCTGATTATTAATGGCCTTTTTATCCCATTACTTAAACTCTTTAGGCCTGATGGTTACATTCCTGAAGCCTAGAAAACAGCTCTTGTAATGCCATTACACAAGGGTGGCCCAAGCATGGATCCTGGTAGCAATAAACCCATTAGTCTCGCTAGCCTCATATGTAAAGCTATGGAACACATAACCTCACACTTAATCTGGACATTGAAAACTCTCAACCCTGGACCTTCTTCAATTTGTCTTTATCAAAAGAAAGTCCTGCTTCTTTAACCTCATTAATTTTTTTGAAAAAGTAAATGAATCAGTGGATAGTGATTATGCAGTCATTACAGCATATCTAGACCTGGCCAAGGCCTTTGATACTATTCCCCATGCGAGCATTACTGATCGACTTGTAAATCTGAATATAAATCCTTATACTTGCAGTGGATAGCTACCTGGTTGTCTGACAGAACATATGTGGTTACAAGTAGCAGGTGCCACTTCTGGAAGTGAAACCGTTACCAGTGGTGTATCATAGGGCTCAGTTTTGGTCCTCTCCTATATGGCATATATTTCTCAGACCTTCTGGCCTATGGTTAACTAAGATTGCAGATGAATTTAAAATGGGTATTGTTACTTGATCTTCAAGTGACTCACAACTGCTCTAACCTAGCTTAGACCATGTTAATAATTGGTGCAAGAAAAATGGTTTCAAATTAAATGCAAAAAATGTACCCTAGTTCATTTTGGTAAACAAAACAGTTTCACTTACCAAATACGAGAAGCACCCCTCCCATCAGACAATGTTGTAAAGGATCTGGGTACTCTTTCTGATAATTCCTCATCATTTGACCATTATGTCTCCACAGTAGTTCAGAAGACCTTTTATCTGGGTCATCTAATTTCCAAAGGTATCTCCACTTGATCCAAAGAAGTCTTAATTCCCCTTTACTCATACCTTATCATACTTATTATTGAATAAAAAATGCACCTTTTGGCATGTATTTGTCTAAACATATCACATAACTTGCAAGACCTCAGAGATTTGTAATTTAAAATATCAGTGACCTCAAAAATCCTTGTTATCAGGAGAGACTAGTCTTTCATGCTATGGACAGATCCAACACTACTTTATGATCTACTCCCTCTCAGAACTAATGGCATATCAAATATTCGGTTAAAGGAACTAAAGCTTCATAAACAGATAAGATACATTGGCAATTAGGGTCATATCTGAATGTATCCCTCACAGCTGGAACAAACTTCCACTGTAGGTCAAGCAGAGTAGCACCCTTGCCACCTTCTAGATAATTCTAGATAACAGGACAGGCCGCCTCAGATTCTCTCCCTGTCCATCTTGTCTTGCTCTCCTTGAGGCTAGAGAAAAACTTTAGTTTTTTTTTTGGCTAGCCTTGAAATGGTCAGTAGACTAACTTCATGTGATTGCCTAACACCACAGTTGTGTAAAATCTTACCATAAAAGTAGATATCCTTCTCTTCACTGTTGCAGTACTATTTGCTTATAGGTATCTCCCGCCTAGGATAGCCTGATATTCTGTCCATATACCAAAGCCTTGTAATCTTGTATGCGCCATATGTCACACGTATGCTGCCCGCTCAGGATGTAGGACAAAGATGTACAGGTGCAGTTACCCAGAAATGAATTGCCCCAGTGAGAACAGTCACCACAGGACAAAGGAGTCTATGAACAACCAGAAGGAGAAAATGCAGAAGGAAAACGGAAGACCGTTGGCCAGAAGGGAATCCAAAACAAACACCGGAACAAACAAGAGGGGGTTGGAATGAAAATGCGAATACTGCAACAGTGAAGAGAAGGACATCTACAGTTATGTTAAGATTTTACATAACTGCACTAAGTCCTTCTACATCACTGCTGCAGTAGTATTCTTTATTATAGGGAGAGTAAAAAAGCATAATGGGAGGTGGAAGGCTGCAAAGAACTTTCAAGAAAACCATGCTAAATGGCTTTAGCAAAATCTGCTCTGTCCCTAGAGACCATGTCCAATGCATGCTTTTACTAAGCATTATAAATTGAAGACCAGGCAGCAGCTTCAAGGATGGATTTGGTGTCCAACCCCGTGAAAAATGCACCAGAAGAGGCAACAGCCCTAGTGGAATGAGCTCTAACGAAGCAGACAAATTTGCTATGAAAACAAGTAAAATTTTATTTATTTTATATTTGTTTACCAGGACAGTCCAACTGGGTGAGTAATCCATTTTCAGCAGAGTCCCAGGGGGAAAACCCCAACTAGTTACAGAGAAAATCTAAGAAACTACAATCATAGGATGAGACAACAAAAATAACGCCACAAGCAATATGTAATATAAGAAAATACAAACTTAATTTGAGACCTTCAAAACAGTCCCAAAAATTACAAAGAATACATATATAATATACGAAAAATACAAAACACATGATGAGATGATCAACTTTAGCTCCTTTGGTTAATAAACATAAATGTGTTATAAAGAACGTCAGACAATTAGAGAAACATCACACTTGTGTACAAAGAATAATAGCTATGTACTTACCATAACTTGGTATCTGTGTTATCCGTAGTCACCATTCATCACGTATGGGTCCAAGATCAGACATCGGATGTGAACTGGCAAAAACTTAGACAACAGCTTAGCTCAGGCTCCTCCCCTCACATAATGTTCTGCTGCCCTCTAACCCTTCAGTTCGAGTTTGCCTGTAGAAAGAAGACAGAGAGTAGACCTGCCACCAGAAAGAATCCATCTAATCTCCTGCCAGTCCCTCAGGAAGGGGGATAGGAGGATGGGATCATAATGAACGATGACTATGTATAACACAGATATCAAGTTATGGCAAGTACATAACTATTAAGCTGATGTTATCCTAGTCACCACTCATCACGTACGGGTCAGTGTCCCCAGCTACCATTCTCAGGTGGCCTCAATGAAGGACTTGCTGAAAAACAGTGGAGGCAAAAAGAAGCCCTTTCCCTAGAAACCAAGTCAAGCTTGTAATGAGAAATGAAGGTATGAAGAGAAGACCAAGTTGCCATTGCACAAATGTCATCCAAGGACTGACGAGCTGAAAAGGCAGCTGATGTAACCACTGACCTAGTAGAGTGAGCCCAAACGGGCCCAGGCAAAGGAGAACCAGTGGAGTATATATAAGAAATGCACTGAGAAATCCAACGGGAAATGGTAATTAATTTCTGAGACAGCTTGGCCCTTCCTTTTGACTGAAAAGGCCATAAACAATTGGTCTGAGAGATGAAAGGACTTTGATCTGTGCAAATAAAAACAAAGCTGTCTGTGAACATATAAGGTATGCAAAACGTATTCCCCCTTATTAGCATAATTAGGAAAAACAGTGGAAGTTGGATACAGTGATTGAGGTTCACTTCAGTGGCCACTTTTGGCAAAAAGGAAGGGTTGGGTCTCAAATCCACTCTATCTTTATGGAATATCAAACAAGAAGGCTAAATGGTAAGAGCCTGCAACTCTGAAACTCTTTTTGCTGAATTTAATCACCAGCAAAAAAGCAGTCATCAAGAAAGAAATTTGAGGTCACAGGATGCTCAGGTTCAACAGGGTGTCTAGTTAGAGATTGCAGCACTAGAGCAAGATCCCACGGTGGAGAAAGGTCCTTGGCTGGAGGAGGTTCATAGGTTAGTACTAGGCTAATTGCCCTTGTAAGCCATTTTAAGCCTAGCCAATTACCCTATGTGAGAATCAAACCCTGACCCTTGTGTTTGTAAGGTAAATACTTATGTCACCCTCCCACTGCAACAAAAAGACACCTTTCAAGAAGGCTTTGCAGAGTCTAGAAGAAAACGCAAGTTGGTTATTGAGATGAAAATTAGAAATTGCCACCAACTGTACCCTGACTGTGGAGAAACTAGCGCCCTCCTGTAAAAGGGAAGCCAGGAAAAAAAAAAGAAGAATCTCAGAAATAGGAGCCTAAAATGGATCAAGACTCTGACCTTTAGCCCAAATAGAGAATCTCTTCCACCTACTTCTATAAACTCTCTTGGAAGAAGATTTTTGAGAAGCAAGGATAATATCCTTCACAGGGGACGCAAGCCTGGACTTGGTAAGAATCACTACAATTGGACAAAGCAAGCTGTCAGACGGAGGGTCTGCAGATTCCGACGCGAATGGAGCGAGGGATGGGAGATCAGATCTGCCACCAAATCAAGCATCCAAGGGGGGGTGCTTCAGATGAGACTGTAGAAGAGGGAACCACACCTGCAGAGGTCAGAAGGGAGCAATGAGGATCAATTGCGTCCTGAGTCGTCTTGCTTTCTGAAGAACTCTCGGAATTAATGGAAAAGGTGGAAAAGAATAAAGGAGACCCAGAGGCCAATCATGAGTCAGAGCTCCCCTAGGGGACTCTCCCTCTGGGGGAATCAGGGCAAAGTAGCTTCTGCATTTGTGGTTGAGGGGGGAAGCAAACAGACTGCAATTCAGTTGGCCCCACCGATAAAAGATCTGCTTCGCCACTAACGGATTCAGAGACTACTGGCCCTGCTCAGCTTGTCCGCCAGTATGCTGGATGCTCAGGGAATGTGCGTTGCAAGGAGAAAGCACCCTGAGCACATCACCCACTTCCAGACCCTCATGGCCTCGCAACAATGCAAATAAGAGTGTGTGCCCCCTTGCTTGTTTATGTACCACACAACAGCCATTTTGTCTGTGTAAACTGCTGTTGCCCCTACAGGAAGGCAGTCCTGAAAAGCTTGCAACGAGAGACGGATCACCCTCATCTCCAGAACATTTATATGCACTTTGGTCTCTGACTGGGATCACATCCCTTGGACAGTCTTCCCCTGGAAGTGCCTCCCACCCTAGGAGGGAAGCGTCCGTGGTAAGTGTGGGCATTGGAACTTTGGGACAAAAGGACCTGCCTGCTAGAAGGTCTGGAGACAGCATTCACCACAACAGATGTTTCTGGCATATCAAAGTGAGTCGTATGGGAAATGACAGAGGATGAGAGAGAGAGCGGACCATTGAACTGCCAGAAATGTCATGTAATACCTGGCCAGTGGAAGCATGTAAATGGCTGCTGACATTGAAGTTAGAGCCCTGAGAATGGAAGATACTGGAGGAAGAGTTTGCTCCAGAAGATCTTGTATGTGAGACTGGATAAGAAGCACACATCAGAGAGGAAGAGCTGCAATCTCTGCGGTAGTGTCCAACTGAGTGCCAATGAACACCAGTTGTTGAGAAGAGGTCAAGGAAGACTTGGCAAGATTCACTGTTATTCCAGGCTGATCTAAGAGATGAAGAAAAAACTGTGTGGTCTCTACAATTTGATGCTGTGAGGAGCCAATTGTCCACATAGGGAAACACCTGGAATTCCTGCAGCCTGAGATGAGCTGCCACCACTGCCATACACTTGGTGAACAACCAGGGGGCTGTGGTGTGTCCAAAGGGCAGGGCTCTGAACTGGAAGTGATCGGCTCCTAGACAAAAGCGGGGTAATCTCCTGAACCACCTGTCTATTTTGATATGAGATAGTACGCATCCTGGAGATCGACAGAGCACAACCAACAACCAGTCTTTCTTGTGCAAAAGATGCACAATGGACGGTACAGTGACCATCTGGCACTTCGCCTTTTGACAGAGAGATTTAACTGACTGAGGTCCAGAAATGGACGCAGGTCCCCTGTTTTCTTGGGCAACAAAAAGAAAAGGGAGTAAGTCCCAGATCCTCTCTGTCCTGTGGGGACATTTTGGATGGCTCTTTTTAGAATGAGGTCGGTCACCTCTAAACAGGCCAACTCTTTCTGTCCGGGTGGCACGTCAGGGAGAGCTCTGCTTTTCGGCGTGGGGGGGGGGTAGAAAAAAGAATACAGTAGCCCCTGAATATAATATTTAGTACCCATTGATCAGTTGTGATGTTTAATTAAATAAAATGCACCAAGTTAACACACAAACATACGTTTATTCAAACCAAAAATAAAAATGGTTTAGCGCTTTCACAACTACACTAGTTGCTTCATCAGACACAGTAGTTTAACATAATAAAGCTTATATAGAATATGCAATAAAGTCAGCTGACAATCCAGTAGTCACATGTTCCAATGCTTATAAATGTGTAACATTATATACACATAAATGTAAATATACATAAAAACATAAATATGCATTAATATACTAATAAACGGTTAAAACATTACTATAAATATGTATAAAAGACTTGGTTAAAAATGTGAGTTTCTGACTTCATATCCTTCAGAAAATATAATAATGCAGAATCTGTCATTCTAGCAACTTTCTACTTTTATAGAAACAATATTTAAAATCTAAACAAAAAGAATACGAATGACTCAGGGTAAAAACAAGGCGCATAAAGCAGATACGTAAAATTAAATAAAATATTTAATGAAATATAATACTATAATAATTCTAGTGCTTCAATGGTCTGGCTTTTAAAAAAGGTTTTAAGGAACAATTTCCATTCAAGCCAGGATATTTCTCAGCATTCAGCTTAAGAATCCATTTTTGTTCTATGCTTTCTGTAGTATTTTCTAAGTCACCTCCCCATATATTTGAGAGGACATGCTGAATAACAAAAAACTTAAAAGTATGAGACGAATCAGTTTTTCTAACATGATTTGCCAGTGCACTTGTCTCTTTACAATTATTTACATCTCTAACATGCTCAAGGATCCTGTCTTTCAGGACTCTATTAGTTTTTCCTACATAATATGCAAAACATTTTTGACAGAAACAAAAATACACAACATTAGCAGTCCTACAATCAACATAGCTATAACTGGTTATAGTAAATTTACATACAGGATGAATAAATGTCTTGTTGCTATGAATATATTTACATGCAGTACAACGTCTGCATGAAAAAGTACCAACACGTGTAGAAAAATCAAATCTATTGGGTTCTGTTCTATAACATAAATGTTGTTTTAAAGACTTGTTATTCCTGAAAGAAAATAATGGAGTTTCACTGATTATATTAGTCAACTCTGGTACTTCTTGAAGTAAATGCCAATTTCTCTTTATAATCTTCGTATATTCATTAACATTGCTACAGTATTGAAAAACTGCTCGAAAATGATTAGTGTCTGAAGTATGAGTATTTCTGTCTTCTCTGTCATAGTTGTAAAATAAGGTCTGCATCTGCTATTTCTTAATTTCCATGCTTCAGTGATAGTCTTGTCTATCTCTCCTGTCGCATAGCCCCTATCTAAAACTCTAACTTCAAATTTGCAAGGGCTGCTTTAGCATCATCATCCTTATTATGTAGGTGTAGAACTATAAATACCTGCCCTTTCAGTGTATTTCTAGGAATATGCCTAGGATGCATACCTGTTTTGTGTAATAATGAATACTTCCTAGTAGGTTTTTGGCAAATGCTATGAATATAATTTCATTACAATCAGATTTTCTGACTTTAACATCAAGAAAATCAATTTCTAAACCTGAGCTATTAAAAGTAAATCTTAAAAACTCAGTAGCACTACGTAAATAATCTATAGTGAGTTTTTAAGATTTATTTTTAAACAAGTATCATTGAAGCATGGAAATTAAGAAATAGCAGCTGCAGACCTTATTTTACAACTATGATAGAGAAGACAGAAATACTCATACTTCAGACACTAGTCATTTTCGAGCAGTTTTTCAATACTCTAGCAATGTTAATGAATATACGAAGATTATAAAGAGAAATTGACATTTACTTCAAAAAGTACCAGAGTTGACTAATATAATCAGTGAAACTCCGTTATTTTCTTTCGGGAATAACAAGTCTTTAAAACAACATTTATGTTATAGAACAGAACCCAATAGATTTGATTTTTCGACACGTGTTGGTACTTTTCCATGCAGACATTGCACTGCATGTAAATATATTCATAGCAACAAGAAATTTACTCATCCTCTACGTAAATTTACTATAACCTGTTATAGCTATGCTGATTGTAGGACTGCTAATGTTGTGTATTTTTGTTTCTGTCAAAAATGTTTTGCATATTATGTAGGAAAAACTAATAGGGTCCTGAAAGACAGGATCCTTGAGCATGTTAGAGATGTAAATAATTGTAAAGAGACAAGTGCACTAGCAAATCATGTTAGAAAAAACTGATTTGTCTCGTACTTTTAAGTTTTTTGTTATTCAACATGTCCTCTCAAATATATAGGGAGGTGACTTAGAACAAAACCGGATTCTTAAGTTGAATGCTGAGAAATATTCTGGCTTGAATTGAAATAGCTCCTTAAAACCTTTTTTTAAAAGCCAGACCATTGAAGCACTAGAATTATTATATTATTATATTTCATTAAGTATTTTATTTAATTTTACGTATCTGCTTTATGCACCTTGTTTTAACCCGGAGTCATTCGTATTCTTTTTGTTTAGATTTTAAATATTGTTTCTATAAAAGTAGAAAGTTGCTAGAATGACAGATTCTGCATTATTATATTTTCTGAAGGATTTGAAGTCAGAAACTCACATTTTTAACTAAGTCTTTTATATATATTTATAGTAATGTTTTAACCATTTATTAGTATATTAATGCATATTTATTTATGTTTTTATGTATATTTACATTTATGTATATTTAATGCTACACATTTATAAGCATTGGAACATGTGACTACTGGATTGTCAGCTGACTATTGCATCTTCTATATAAGCTTTATTATGTTAAGCTTTATTATGTTAAAACTACTGTGTCTGATGAAGCAACTAGTGTAGCTGTGAAAGCGCTAACCATTTTTATTTTTGGTTTGAATAAACGTATGTTTGTGTGTTAACTTGGTGCATTTTCATTTTACGTATCTGTTTTATGCACCTTGTTTTTACCCTGAGTCGCTCGTATTCTTTTTGTTTCAGTTGTGATGTTTGCCCAGGCCGAAGGGTGCAAAAATAAACGACCCCCAACTGCCTCCAGGAAGGGACAGCTGGGAAATGCCTCAGGGGCGCTGAAAGGGCTTCTCATAGAAAGGCTCCCTGGAGACTAGATTTTGCAGGCCTCCTCTGCCCCTAGGGCAGCGTCGACCATTGAAACCTCTCGCCCATCACATGGAAAAGGAATCTTCTTCAGCCTCCTGGAAGGAAGACTGTGACTTACAGATCTTCTTGCTCCCCTATTTGGTCTTGGAAAAGGACCTTTGAGGAGTAGAGAACTTGATCCCTACAGCCAACAGTGTCTTTCCCTCTTGCTCGCTGTGGCTCAAAGTTTCCTTAACACTTGGCCCAAAGAGGGCTGAACCATCGAAGGGGGCATTGATGAACGACACTTTAAAGGTCTCTGCAAACCCGCATAAACTAAGCCAGGCATGAAGCCTGATAGCAATGCCTGTACCCGTCGCCCGTGAGGTACCCTCTGCAGTGTTGGATATCAACTTCATGGACGAATTAGCTATAGACTTGAGAGTGGCCAGCTTGGGAGAAATGGCCTTAAAGTCCTCCACAGACATGGACTCTGAGAGGGAAGGGGCAAGCTCCTTTATCAAATCCCTCAGAAGATGAGTGAAATGCATCAGACAGTTTAATGCTCACAGGCTGAAAGAAGCCAGTGCAAACACCAGTTTTCCAAATCTGTCAATTGCTCTCATTTCTTGATTAGAAGGATGGACAAACGAACTCTGTTCCACCAGCTCTTTCTTGGTGGCAGCAATTATCACAATCGCATCAACGAACTGCCTTGGACCAAAAAGCCTTGCCCAATGGGGGACTTAAAAACTTGTCCACTCTCTTTGGCACTGGCTCCACTTTATCAGGTTCTTTCCAAGCCCTACTGGCAAAAAGGGTGATCACGGAGTCAAGCAGGAGTCAAGCAGGAATGGACACCCAAGAGGTAGATGGGCCATACCAACAGCCTCCAGAAACACGCTTTCCTCAGAGGATGGGGGCTGGGCAGACCAATTGCCCTTGACCTTACGAATCTCCAAAATATCCCCAAAGGAAACATCTGACTGTAACCTGGGGGACCTGGCCCCTTCATCGACATCCATGTCCTCCGTGAGAGATTCCAAAGGGGAGTCAAGATGTCTCCTTTTGCATGTCCACTTCCAAGGAACTTCCTCCGGAGGCTCAGGGGAAGACTTGGAAGAGGTGAGGACCCCAATAGGGATAACTCCCCCCTGAATGGTAGGTCGAATGGTCTGACCAGGTGTAGGATGACAGGGGTCCACTCAAACTCTGGGGCTGGGAAGGAGCTCGGCGACCACGGGAGACTACTCTGGTAGCAGAGAGAGAGAGACCTTTCCACCACCCGGAACACGGAGAGACTGGATGAAGCCCCCTCTCTCTCCACCGCTACCAGCACCAAAATGGAGGAAGGAGCAGACCTCGCGAGTACCTCCAACCCTCCAGAGAAGGCCGGCCCAGAATTATCAAGAGCAGAAGCACCAAGTGGCAGTGAGTGGTCCAAAAACCCCAGGCCCGAACCCGCCCTCACAGACTCCAGGGTGATGACCCGGACCGGAGGCTCGGCCTGCCCTGGGGGAAGAGGAGCATAACTAGCCATAGACCCTGATGGGGTAGGGACAAAAAAATCCTGAAAATCTCCACCACCTCCATGCTGAGCACTGGCTCCCCTAAGTCCAATCCCTGTGAGGTTGGATGAGGAGAAAGTAGACTGGGAGTAGGAAAAGCCTCCCTAAATCCTGTAGGCTGGGGAAGCCAAAAGTCCCAGCTAGATTTGAGCTTTCAATAAGGACCACATAATCCTGTCCATGTCAGAAGGAAGGATCCTCCTGGAGGTTCGGGAAGAAACAGAGGACCTAGCTGAAGACCCGTGTCAGACCCCGAGCTCCTGCTCTGATGGTCCGGGAAACAGGTCCCACACTGGAGGTAAACAAATCATCCCCTCCCAAAGAAACTGGGGAAAAATTCTCAACAACAGGATCAGACACAGGTCTCGGATCCAAATGTATTGTTATCCAAAGAAACATAAGGGTCCGAGGGATGAACTCTCGAATCCCTCAGATCCCAAGGCTTCAATCTCGAGGCCTTGGATCCAGGAGTCAACTTCCAAAACCCTTAGATCTGAAGACCTGGTACTGGAGGCCTTGGATCCGGGTGTTAACTCTCTAGAGGTCCTAGGATCCACGACCCTCGGATCCGACACCGCTAAGGATGGAGCCAGGTCCCGGGATCTGGGATCAGACAGCCTAGTTTTCTTACCTGTAACCTCCCCAAAAGCAGAAGGAGTAGCCCCTTCTTTTATTTTCTGAGGGGCCCGACTTGGTTGAAGGCTCTTTGACCAAGGGAGCCCCCTGAACCATGCCTTTTAGGAGCAGCTTATCCAGGAAGTTGATCAGGGCCCTGGAGTTGAATGTGGCACAAATGCCGTATTCAACCTCCAGGTGGCTGGCTCCAAGACAGTAGAGGCAACCCTCATGCCAGTCAGAGACAGGCATCTTCTGAATGCATGAGGTGCACCTCTTAAATCCTAAGGGTTTCTCTGACATATCGAAAAGAAAACACAACCAAGTCCGGAGGGACAAGCTGAATGGGAATCAAATAACCAGGCAAAAGTTCCAAACACTAAGGTCTGTCCTACACACAAGCACACTGAAAGGCCCAAGTAAATTACAATAAGAAAACAAATACCCAAAGGAAAAAAAGTTTACACTTACACAAATGGTCCACAAATCGAAAAGGGTGCCAAAAGCCAAACATACCAACGGGAAGGGGAAAGAAAACAATGGTTCACTAACAGAGTGTACCAAATCTAAAATATTAAGATAAAAAAGAAAGAACAAGTAGAAACCCCCCAAAGACAAAAACCCAAGTGTTAGAAGTTTGAAATTCCCGAGGAGCTGAGTAGTCTGCATTTGTCAAATGCGGCAAATGAGATCTGAGGGCTTAGAGGGCACCAGAGCATTATGGGAGGGGAGGAACTTGAGCTAAGCTGTTGTCTACATTTTTGTCGGATCCTAGACCCATATATGATGAACGGTGACCAAGATAACATCAGATCATTATAATATTTAGAGAAACATAGATATATATCTTAGTGGTTAAAAAAGTAGGAATAAGAGATTTAAGTGTAGCTTAGTAAATTTAATATCCGTTATTGGAATTTCTCAAGAATGATTAAATAGAGACAGTATTCAGTTGGGTTTTAGATAAGAGCAATGGCCTTAGATATTCAAGAGGAGATGGTTTGCTTAGAAGCAGCCAAAGCCAATGCCCTGGGGTGAAAAGAAACAAAAAGATGGTCAGGGTTATGAAAGGACCTAGTTTTATACAAATACTACCTGAGCTGTCTGTGCAAATCCAGTGTATACAAGACTCTCTCACTAGCAGACTGAGAAGAAAGGAAAAAGGAAGGGAGTTGTACTGACAGAGTCAAGGACAACTTATTTTCCACCTTGGGCATAAAAGGAGGATTATTAAGAAGGGACACCTTGTCCCTTTAAAAAAAAAAACAAAAGGAGGGATGGTCATAAGGTCCTGAAGCTCAGAAACACTCTGAGCAGAAGCAAGAGCCAGCAACAAAACACTCTTCTGGATACAATGTTGCACAAAAGCAGAAGCTGCAGGCTCAAAAGGAGGCTAAGTCAATTTTTCCAAAACAAAATCAATGTCCCAAGGAGGAGGATAGGTTTTCTTGGAGGCCAAAGATGCAGGATGCCTTTAAGAAATTACCACGAACAATCAAACAGCAAAATAAAGCAACAACTTGACTACAGACACAAAGTAGCAAAAAAAAAATTAACTCATTCACTCCAGAGCAGCTCAGAAAAAGCTGCCTGCTTAATTCCACCATAGGAACAACAGTGCAGCCTGAGCTCATTATCACAAAATCCATTTATAATACCATACAGAAAACAAATGTTCATAACTCTTTAACTATAAGAGGTACACAAAGTGTAAATGCAAAAGTTGTTCAGCAAACACTGACCTTTCCAACAGTATAAATGTTGATAGTGTGTATCAAAGTCATCATTAAATATTTAGTAAGGAATGCTGATATTGTGCATATTTTTTACCTTTTTGGAAAAGCAAAGCAGAATATCTTGGTCAATGTACCATGTAGACCCATACAATTTTGTATTTAATTTGTTTGTATGAATGTCAGCTTTAAAATGATACCTTAACTATTATTGTGTGATGCTCCGTTAAGGATATATTCACAGAGATATGATTTAATATAATATTTCTCATAATTGATAAGTAAACAAAGCATAATATCTCATCACCTGTAACAGAGGCTGCATATCAGTGTACAAGTTGTGTGTCTCAATGTCAGCTTCAAAATGATCTATCATTTGTGTCATCACCATGCTCTCTTGCAAAGATATGAGAAGTATTGGAAATGTATAATTTTCATAATCCTACAAGACTAAACAAACTGTGATATCTGTGCATGTGTACAGTGCACAGACACAGTTCTTTTACCATGTTGTAAGGAGTAACACCGTCTTCAAAATGAGGTATTAATTGGCACACTGACATGTTTCCTTGCAGTGTTACCAAAATATGAAAAAAATCATAACTTCCATAACCTAAGCTCGAAACAAACTGATATATGTACATGTGTACAACATACAGGCACAGTTCTTTTACCATGTTGGAACTATCAATACTATCTTCAAAATGCGGTATTATTAAGCACATCCAGATGCTCCCTTGCAAAATTATTTCCCAAAATATGAAAAAAATCATAATTTTCATAACCCAAGTCCTAAACAAACTTTGATATCTGTACATTGGTACAGCATACAGTCACAGTTCTTTTGCCATGTTGTAACTATTAATACGGTCTTCAAACTGAGGTATTACTTAGCACAAGGACATGCTCCCTAGCAAAGTTATTTACCCAAATATGAAAAAAATCAATTTCCATAACTTAACTCCTAAACAAACTGTGATATCTGTACATGTGTACAGCCCACAGGCACAGTTCTTTTACCATGTTGTAAGGACTAACACTGTCTTCAAATGGGGTATGACGTAGCACAATTACTTGCTCCCTAGTAAAGATATTTACCAAAATATAAAAAAATCATAATTTCCATAACCTAAGTCCTAAACAGACTGTGAAGTCAGCACATGTGTACAGCATACAGACACAGTTCTTTTACCATTTTGTAAGTACTAACACTCTCTTCAAATGAGGTATCACTTGGCACAACTACAAGCTCCACAGCAAAGTTATTTACCAAAATATGAAAAAAATCATAATTTCCATTACCTAAGTCCTAAACAAAGTATGACATCTACACAAGTGAACAGCATACAGATAGTTACTTTTACGTATTGTACGTAATAATACTGTCTTCAAAATGAGGTATTACTTAGCATGTTGACATCTTCCCTAGCAAAGTTATTTACCAAAATATGAAAAAAATCATAGTTTTCATAACCCAAGTCATAAACAGACTGTAATATTTCTATATGTGTACAGCATACACACACAGTCTTCAAAATGAGGGATTACTTAGCACATTGACATGTTCCCTATCAAAATACAACAAATTGTAAAAATGAGAGAAACAAACTGGTGTGGGGGGGGGGGTTTGCTGGAAATGACTCCACATAGACAGAAACCCAAATTTGGCTTGTGCATTCATCAATGTGATAATGACGTCTAATTATGTGAATAACAGTGGCAGCTGCTGAGAGTTTTACCTGAAAAGTGAGAATGACTCAGTGTTATACTGTAACTGCACCTATTGTTAATGTGATAAGAATCTGCATTTCGTTACTGAAAGGTTCTGCATGCTCAGACACAGGTTATAATTGCTGCACATAACCTGTGGAGCAGGCATTTATTATATTACCTGGTGTAGATATAACAGAGACTCATTACCATCTGTTAGAAGATCAGAGTAATTCAGTAAAATAGTATAACATTTACATATTACTGAGAACTTCCTCCCACCTAAATTCTGCACAGTAATGACAGAGCCAGGAATATTGCCCAAAATATATGGCAGCTCCATGGTTGTACTAGTCAGCAAGTCAGTGAGAGCAGAAATGTCTATTTCAGCAAGTCATAACATTTATCTCAAGCAGCCAACCACGGAGTAGAATCATAAACAGAAATAACAAAGACAGAAATATCTAAACTATCTAGTTGATCCATGTAAGAATTACTCCAAAAGTATTCATTTTAACTCTCTTAACCTTCCCTCTGGTTACAATAAGACACATAAGTTAAAAAAAAGATAGAAATATTGTCCAAATTATCTGGTTGAGCAATGCCAAAAATCAGCAATGAAATATATCTCGCTAAGCCTCTTATCCCACCCAAAACTGTTTTGACTATATGCTCAAAACTGTTTCTTGGCCTAAATGCTGCAGCATACTTTTGTGTCTGTAAAGAAACAAATACAAGAAGTCAAAAATATTGTTCTACATACTGAGTTGAGCAATGCCAGAATTAGTGTAAAAGCAGCAATAACCTAAACTATACATATCTCCCTGATTGTATTAGATCATGCCGCCCAACGTTAGTTCCCAGTGCCTCTAAAAAGTAGAGCCACTGGAGTGATTACCGAGGTGAATTTTCTATTTCCCATCCACTTATGAAGATTTCTCTTGAAGAGGACCAGTGAGGTGCTCTGCTTGACAAGTATGGGAAGTCTATTCCAGAGCATGGGCAGTCTCTGGGTTATGAACCTGTCCCTCCAGCATGTTCTGTTGATTGTGGTAATGAGGGTGAGGTCTCTGGAGCGTGTGCAGAGGGATTGGGATTGTTTTAGATGCAGCATTTCTAACAGAGGTGGGTCAGACATGCCTTTGTAAGTCAAGCAGAGAAAGATTGCGTCTTAGTAGATGATATGAGATAGAGAATAGCTGGAGTTTTTTTGAGTCTGCCCATGTAGGACATGTGTTAATGGCCTAGGATCCTCTTCATGAGGTACTTTTGTGGCCTTTCCAGCTGTTGCATGTGTCTAGTGAGGTACATGCTAAATGGGACATTATACTCTATGACTGGCCTAATGAGGGAAGAGTAGAGAGAGAGATTATGACCTCTTTTTTCCTTCCTCTTTCTCGCCAAGCACATGTCTGTCAGCACTGAAGGGTTTGTCCCCTGGAAAGGCTAGCTCAACATATTGTGTCACAGCACACTTCCACACGAGAGGAATGGAAATGGGGCAGACAAGCAGGCAGCTCACTTTTGGCAGTGTCAAATCATAGATTATGTGGCGCACTAACAAAAAATATTCAGCACTACTCTGCTTCTGATTTCATTACACAAACTCTAAATCACGTACAAATTCCAGATTTGTATGTTAAAAGGAATCCCTAGCATTCTTAGTATAATCAGCCAATTCTGTCAGACTCCTACCTTCTTTTATGATTTTCAACCCTGTCCTTAGGTTTGTCTGATGCAGAAGTAAGCACTGGAACTCAAAGAGTTTGGTTTCTCTCAAGAAAGCAATGAAAATTATTTACTAACCATAATGATACAGATGCATGGGCCTTGGCTTTCTTTGCTTATTTATTTTTTTATTTATGTTTTACTGACCAGGTTAGCTCCACTAGGCCTGACATTTATTTAGTGGAGACCCATGATGGTATTTACACTGACTAAGGAAAATTCTGGCTGGGGCACAGGGGAAATTATTTTCAACCCCTTCTTGTGAGCCGGCCAAAGAGTAGCTTCAATGACAGTGGAGAAAATGAAGGAAGTGTTGCTGATAGGCACCATAATGAAGTATCCAAAACTGAGGGCAAAGAAGGCAAATTAAACAATCTTGAGTTACTAAAATGATAAAGGAAGTTGAACTTGAAAAACATTTCATTCTTTAATGGAGGCAAATTATAAAGAGGTATGCTCATGAGAATCTGGAAAAGGAGAACGGATTGCAAGGGTATGAGATTGCTGTAGCAATGATGATTATGACCAAAGATGTTGTAAGCCTTGACCTACATGAGCATAAAGTAAGAACTCTAAGGTCATTGGCAGATCACAATGCATTCATTTGTTAGGATACTGCTGGATCTAACAGGAGAAAGACTGTCATATGCACAAGTGGCTGCAGCTGATGGAGTAATGAGAACACTAGAAATGGAGGAGAGGATAAAAAAAGAGACTTCTTGTTCATATACCAAAAAGATGGCCATATGGGTGACTTATGGTATTGCAATACCCTAAAAAGGCATGATTTGTGGTGCTCCATGCAACTGAGAAAAAAGTTAATGTGAGAAAGATTTAATGGTGTTGGAAAGAGCCGAAATAAGTACAAAAGCCAACTGAGACAAATGACCAGAAAAAGGAAGAAGAATACAAGGAAAGCCAGATGTAACACAGCAGTGTGTTATAATGGCAGCAGAATCTGAACCTCCTGTCACATTAAATGCATTAGGATATACGTCCATTCCTGGTAAATGAAAACGAAGAACCGAAGATGAAGGTGTAAGCTGCTGAAGCTCACCTGGCCTGTTTGAAATTTGAATGTGTATATTTAGAAGACACAGCGTGATGCAAGAATATAAATGTTTCAGGTATATCATAAAGATGTGAGAAGTATTACTGTAAAGTGTCAATGCTAAATCTACTAGCAAAGTTGGAAGGGATAACAGAAGCAGAAAAGCATTTGACAGTATCCCACATTCATGGATAAAACAGTGTTTAAAAATATATAAGATATACCCCTGCACTGATAAACTACATCACAGGGACCATGAAACAGTGGCAAACCACTGCAGTTAAGCCATCATAAAAGACAAATTATTATTCCAGGGATAAAAATTCAAAGGGGGGTAGTTCCAGGGTGACTCTCTCTCACTGCTGCTCTTTTTGCCTTGCCCTTAACCCATTAAGCTGTTTGCATAACAGAGTAGGTCATGGCTATTAATATGGTTCCCAGAAAGCAACAAACTTCAGTGAGGAATCATAACGTAAAGAATTAAAAGATATGAAATAGGTCCTTACCAAAACCTGGCCAGTCTTCCCCATCCATCCTCTATAAAAAAAGAAGAAGAAATGTCTAACGTTTTGTTTTATTTTTCAAGGAGACTCCCTAGAAAGAAAGATCTATCCAAGTGTGGAACTCTGGCTCTGCAGTAAGGCACCATGCAGTCCCCTCAGATTCAGAAGAATGGTTCTCCCTTGCCCGACTAGGAAAACCCGAGAGCCGCAGAGAACATATAACACAGACTCAGTATCATCTGTTAGGAGAAGACCAGAGTAATTCAGTAACAATAGTATAACACTTGTATATACCCTTCCTCCCACCTAAATTCCACACATGACTGACAAGAGCCAGGAATATTGTCCAAAATATATGGTTCTCCATGCTGGTACTTTTGTGCAAGTAATAACATTAATTTCACTGAGCCAAACACAGAGTATAATCATAAAATCAAACAGAAATGACAAAGTCAGAAATATGTAAATGTAAGTATGTAAATTACCTGGTTGATCCATGTAAGAGTTACTGCAAAAGTAGTAAATCATTTCATCTTGCCTAACCATCCCTCTAGCAGTGAAAAAGGCAGCAATATTGTCCAAAATACCTGGTTAAACTACGCCAAAAACAACAATATTATATATGTCACTCAGCCTTTCATCCCACCCAAACATGTTATGACAGTCTGACCATGTATGCAGAAGTACTTCCCCGATACACAAATGAATTACTTCCCCAAGCAACATCTTCATTAATATATCCAGGTATACACATGCACCAAAATGAAACATTCATCCAACTGACCCCTTCAGTAAAACGTTGAGGTATGCAAAATCACCAAAATGAAACATTTACCCAAATGACCATTCAGTAGCATTTCCTATTATGCAATCACCAGATTGAAGCATTCACCCAAGCGATCCCTTCAGTAAAATGTTGATGTTTGCAAGCAACTGAATGAAATATTTCCCCAAACTACCCTTCAGTAACATTCTCACCATTACTCAGTAGAGAAGACTGTTTCAGTTGATATTATTCAGGAGAACCAAGATATATGTGCAGAACCTTTGGATATATTTATCAGCACTGTTCTTGTTATCCAGCATTCCAACATTTCTACAGACTGTTATTTATCACCAATGTTCTTGAAGACAGTATTTGGATATTGTTAACATGGATGAGGGTAAAACGGTACATACTACCTGTATACATCTGGCAACAGCTTTTGATACAATCTCCCACTCAGGGGTTATAGATAAACACTACTGAGTTAGGTATGAACCCCTACATCATCAGATGGATAACAAACTGGCTCACTGACAGGACACATGTTGTCTGGATAGGTGAAGCCACCTCCAATAAGATATGTTTTACTAGCGATGTCCCACAGGGCTCAGTGTTGGGACCTCACCTGTTTGGTATATACTCTCCTGAAGTGAAGGCCAATGTTGGGGGCCTCAGGCTCACCACATTAGCCAACAACTGTAAGCTCGGACCAATCACTGAATCCCCAAATGATGTTGGCATCCTACAAGCAGGCCATAAAAATTACAAATGGCTGCTGCCAAAACCACAATTCCGAGTCTAAATGCTAAAATATGCATAATCATACCCTTCAGTAAATCACATATCCCTGCAAATTACAATACTGATAGGGCACCCCTAAAAGTAGACCTGATCTCCCTTTCACAAAGCCAAATTGCATGGGGTCTAGAGTTTGGAGATTTCCTACATCTTTGTTAATCAGGTCCATGATGATGCGTTCCATAGTTTACATATCAGACTCGTCAGGCTAATGGGGCAATAATTATCAGGGTGTGCAGTCGCTCCCCCTATATGGAGAGGGATGACTGTAGCCATTCGATAGGGACAAAGCCTGAGGTGAGGCTGTGACTGAACAGGGCACACAGATGTGGTGCTAGTTCACTTTGTAGTTCATGAAGAACACAGCCAGGGATATTATCGGGTCCCATGGAAGCTGTATACTTGGCCTTGGACAATGCAGCTTTAACCTGTGCTGCAGTAATGCTGGGTGCCTGGCATTCTTCTGGTATTGTGACTGGTCCTTTGGGGGGGGGGGGGGGGACTAAAGTTGGCAATGAACCTGTTGGCCAGTATGTTGGCAATATCTGTTGGCTCAGTATAGGAGGTACCATTGTGCAGCATCTCACAGCAAATCTGGATATTGCCGTGGAGGCTCTTGATATAGCTATAGAAGGCTTTGTGATTGTTTTTAGTGTCTGCCACAATTCTGCCTTCATAGCTGGCTTTAGAGGATGTGATGAGGGATCTCAAATTTTTTACTGTATGTAGTAAAATAATTACTTTTGTAATTCTTTCACTACATTCATCATTTCTTCCCACAGAAACAGATAAATTCTTGCACAATATCTAACGCAACACTAACCCCCTCATATCATGACATTAACGTTGGTCAAACTGGGCAGGCTACACTGGACAGAAATGCTTGTGAATAAGGCTTGCTAGTGTACATCCCGATAGAGAATAAAATAAACTGCTGGGGAAAAAAACTACAGCATTAAAACTTCTGTATCAATTGTCAAAGTAAAATGGATTTCAAAGGTCCACACTAATAACAGCACTTTTGATCTACAAATTACTTTAACTTCTTTCCCTACTTCGACAACAGATTGTCTCCTAGAACACCCTTCTAAAAGCTTAGACCCAAGCCCCTTCAATCTCCTCATAGCAAGTCCCTCAAAATAAACTTTTCAGAGCCAGCTCTTACAAACTTTTGAGAACGTATTCCAAGCAATACTATCTCAATCAACTTCCACCAAAACCTTAAAACTCCACCTAAAAACTAAATAACTACTTGATGAGGTTAAATGAACATGCTTTCACAGTAGTCCTTTCTACAATCAAGTAAACCTCAGCAATCAGATTATAAAGAATATAAAGCATTGCTTACATTACAATTTGTACCTTGAAAACTGTCAAGTGTATTTTATTCGGATCTAGAAATATAACCACACTTTGTTTGCATGTACAACTTGAAAACTGTTACTGGTATGCTTCTACTTTGTTCCGACAATCATGCGAGTCTTATGTGTAGTACTACTGAGCCTAAAAACAGTCAAATAAAAAGGAGAGGAGAGAAACAAAGCTCAGTGGTTCATCAACATGGAGCACACTCTGCGAGCTTTACAGACATCTACACTACAGTCAAAACACTTTAAAACAAAAAAGACCCAAAAAAGAGCTAGCTAACTCAGATTTAATAACGGAAGTTATGTTATCAAATCTGAGTAATCTAGCTCTTTTGGGGTTGTTTTTTGTTTTAAAGTGTTTTAAGTGTGGTTACAACTGATTATCCTCTTTGGCTAACTAGTTTGGGTATCTACACTATAGTCGTTAACTAGAAGTGGACATGTCCATTAATAAAAGAATGCCGTTCATACATGAAAGGCATGAGAGATACCTTGTGGCTTAGCGATGTTATATCCCACAATCTTACAAAGGGAGTGCATGGTTCACAATCTAAAATCTGCATGGAGTAATAGGAAAAACTAGTCAACCAAAACACTTAAGTCCTGAAAAGTAAAACATTGTAGCCCCACGTTTGGCATGAAACTACAAACTCCACCATAACCGAGACAGAACAGCTCAATTAGCAAGAGGAAAGCTACATAACATAAGACCGTTACTGGAGCAAGGCTGAACATAAGATTTTGGGGTCATCACGGCTCACTGAAAGTAAGATCAATCCGACACCTACAAACTACCACAAGACTTCAAACTCTGATCACGTGGACTAAAATGTTATCTAGAAAAAAAAATCCTGTTGCATTTTTCAACCGCTACTAATGAACTCTAAACATGCTGGTCATGGTTATGGAAGGGGAAGGATTGACTACAAACATTCACTACATACCTGACGTTGTCAAATCAGTAAAAAAACAAACTACCACAATCTTGTAATGAGAGTAATGCAATACTGAAGGAATCATTTATGCCTTAAAATGCACTTGTAATTTGTATTACATTGGGGAGACATGCAGAAACTTTAAAGTTCATTTACAAGAACACATCACAGACATAAACAATAAGAAACTGGATCCTTTGGGAGGTCATTTTGCCTCTTTTCATCATTCTAAACCTGAAAATTTGAGGGGATGTGTATTAGAAATGGTTGAGGTTTGTTTGGGAGAATGTACAGATATTAAAGATAAACGTTTAAAGAAAGAAATGCTTTTTGTTTTAAAATATAACATTTGGAGTCCTTTGGGCTTAATAAGGAATGTAATTGCAAGTATGTAATATGACTGATGTTATTGGAGAATTGTATAATTGGTTAATGAGTTTCTCTGAGTATATTTCAGCTGTGGTGAAATTTCTGTTTAGTACTCTTTGAAGGCTTTTGTGAGCCAGAGAGCTAAGTTTTATTAAATTTTTTCTGCTACTTTGGGTCTGTGGTCAACTTGTTGCCCTTAAAAAATTGTTTGACCTCAAAATAAGAAGCAAAGGAGGATTTAAGGGCAGACACACACAAATACCTGATAATTCGGCCTTCACAGAAGAACAGAGAAGTCAAACTGGAGCAACTCACACAAATAGCAGATGATCAAAGGGAACCCCACCAGAAATGGCTAGGCTTGTATAGGCCCTAGGGCCAATAGCCTAGTACCAACCTATGAAAAAGGGTCCTGGTTACAAGTGTTGCACCAGACTGGAAATAGTTTCCATTTAGACATACAAAATTTTATGGTTGCGCGTTTTCTTGCCTCCTGTAAAACTCTGAGCATGTCCTCCATAAAAGGTGCCTAAAACAGATCAAAACCCTATCACCCACAATGTCAGCTGAAGAGTGGACAAGTGAGGATGGATGAGAGACCCCCTGTTCTCTGTGATACAGTCCAACTGGTGAGGTAACTTGTGGTGATTGCCACTGGCCAGGTGCATTAAAAGGTGGATCCAGTGTTGTCTTGGCCAAAAGGGAGTCATTAGCAAGATTTTTGGGGAGTCCAGCTGACTCTTCTGCAGGACTCCTGGAAGTAGAGGAAGAGTAGGGAAAGCATAAAGAAACATCCCCTTCCAAGGAAAAGAAAGGGTGTCTTTCTTCCATGCCGCATCCATTCTTGAGTCTGTGTTTTGGACCTTCTCAAAGAGTCTGCAATAAATTGTGCTCTAACGGAATGTATATTGCCTGAAAACTTAACCGACAGCCACAGCTCAGGCCTGAAGAGCCATCCTGCAAAAGATGTAAGATTTTCTACCTCCCTGCTTGTTGAAATACAACAGCACTACAGTGTTGCCTGTGTACACCTTCAAGGAGCCTGTACAGAACATGGGATGAAAAGCCTGAAGGGCCAGAATCAGAGCTCTCACCTCTTTGATGTTGATGTAGTCTGACATCTGATTGGGGGGGTTGTCAGAGACCTGAACTTTCAAATGACCACAGAAAGCCCTCCAGCCAATGTCTGAGGCATCAATGAACAGTTCTTGAGAATGGGCTGGAGGGTGAAAGGGCAAGCCTGGGTTGGGAGCAAGCCATTGAATCCACCACTCTAATTCCTGCTTTAGACAATGAAGGAGAGGTATATAAATCCAGAGGTTGGCAATGCTTGCAATACCACTGAAGCTTAAGCATATGCAGTCTGGCAAGAGGGTGGGAAAAAATGGCCATGAATCCCAGGGTCTGAAGAATCTCTCTGGCTGGAATGGCAGTCGAAGAAGAGACTGAAAGAAGGCCATCAATGACAAAACACTTGGCGGCGGAAGAAAGGCCATCATTGGCAATGTCTGAATCCTGCATCCCAGATACACATGATCCTGAGAGGAAGTCAGGACAGGCTTTTGGAAACTGATAGTGAACCCCAGACACTGACAGAGATGGTGAACTCCAGACTCTGTAAAAGGTGACTGGTAGAATATGCCTGAAACAACAGGTCGTCTAGATAAGGAAAAATCTTAATGCCATGGAGCCTGTAGAAAGCAATCACAGGAGCTAGCCATTTTGTGAATACCATTGGGGCAGTAGAGAGGCCAAAGGGCAAAGCAAAGAACTGAAAATGAGAGGAAGAAAGAGGGAAACGTAAAAAGTTTATGAAGAGAGGGTGAATAGGGATATGAAAGTAAGCATCCTTCTGATTCATAGACACCAGGAAAAACCTGAGGGAGTAAAAGAGGAAACGGGCTTTAAAGATTAAGCATCCAAAAAAGAGGGGACCTTGGGAAAGGTGTTGAGCATGAGGAACCAGGAAAATCCTGGAACAAAACCTTTTCCTACTTGGGAAGGGGGAACAGGATGAATGATTCCTTGGTTCAACAGGGACACAAAGACCTCCGGGAAATGAGCTGCTCTAGGGCAGTTTGAGGAATCCCTAAAAAGGAGGGAGACTTCCGTACTATGAAGTAACCCTGACAAGATGATAAAATGAACCAAAGAATCTGAAGACAACGGGAAAGCCAAAGGAACAAAAGAACCTGGTCTAAGGATGGAGTTGGAGGGGGGGATCAAAATGTCAGAGGAGCAGGCTTACCTGATAGAAGAGGCTTCTGGGCCACAGAAGCCTTAACACAGGGGGCCTGCCTACCACCCTTCCTGCCCTTGGAGGCCTGACATGGCTGCCTGCTGACAAAAACAGAATTAGAAGGATATTTCCTCTAGAATGAAGGGATAGGAGAGACAAAATATGTTCGACATCCTGTAGAGCTTTGCCTTACTTCTGAAGGGACTTAAACAGGTCAGCAGCAGCAGTTCCAAAAAGATGTTTATTATCCAAAAGTGCATCCAACAACTTGGCCTTAATGTCCTCAAAGACTGGCATCAAAGCCAAGCATAACACCTCATGACAGACCTAAAAGCAGCAAGAGGAGACACCAGCAGCATCATAGTTACAACTGATGAGTGGTGAGCCACGTGAGAAGCACAGCCTAAACAGATAAGGCAGAAGACTTGCCTTCAGAATCAGGGAGTTCAGAAATAATCTGACAAGTCTGAACAATCAAGGCCAGAGCATATCTGGTCATGTAGGTCTGGTAATTAATAGTCCTAAAGGCCAAAGTAGTAGTAGTATAAACTTTCTTACCAACCCTTCACATTGCCCTACTATCCTTATCAGAAGGCAAAAGTTTGGAAGAGGGCAAAAGCTTAGGTTTGTCAGAAGAGACCGACACCGCAGCAAGATCATCAGGAGGACACAAACTGACCATCCTCATCCTCAGGGACCTTACAGAACCTATCAGGCTTCTTAGGAACAGAAAGCAGAGAATCGGGAGACTGGAAAGCAGCAAAGAAAGTGTCTAACAAGACGGCCAACACAGCAGGTACTGCAGAAGGTTTAGAAGTACCCACCTGAAGCAACTCATATCATCTCTTCTGAATATCGGACACTTGAGAAGAATCCCACTTGAAATATTCCATTATCCTAGCAATTGTCTCCCAAAGGACAATTCTTCAAAAGGAGACTCAGGGCTAATAGACTCCTCCTCATATGAACCATAAGCCAAAGATGTAGGCATCTGAGAATAGGACAAGGACTCCTCATCAGACTCTGGATCCTCATCCATGGAATCAGGTTTCCTAGGCCATTTAGGAGGAATAAAGGTCCAACGGGGAGCAGGCACAAAACTCCTTGAGGAGGTTTCAGGGCCATCAAGGCAGAAAACAAGCCCTGAGTAAAGTCTTACCATTCCCTCTGAGGATCCTTAGGATGTACTGAAACATGCTCTGTCTTTTCTTGGAAGGGACTTCTGCCCTAATAAATACCAGAGGTTCCAACTCTTGGTGGGATTCCATATGAGTACCCAGAACCACCTCTCTGACCAGTATCTGAAGAATACCTCTTGTACCAGAATGGTTAGACAAAGTTAAGTCTCCCAGGAAAAGGGAGGCTATCATAACTGCTCTGACACAGGTAATTAACTCTGAAATTCAGACAGAAGGTGACCTACAGTTTGCCAAATGTACCACTGATGCAGCTATCACATCCTTTCCTTCCATCTGCCCCAATCAACTGTGAACTCCTTCACTGACTTACTCATCTACTGGCTCAGTCAATGAATTTCAGACACCATCACTATCTGTGAAACAGTATGCCTCTGCAGTTAACCATGACTTATTTTTAATATTCTTAAGACAACTGCCTATTCTTCTGGGACTGTCGCAGAAGCTTAGTGACTTGCTCATAATTGCACAAACTCAGATCTACAATGATAGCACTTGTTTTCAGGTTACTGCATTAACTCACCAAGGTATGCTATACAACCGACAAGTTGTTGTTGTGTCTTTCAGCTTTTCCCGGTTAGGGGTTGCCACAGTGGAACTCTGGTCCGCTAATGATTGGCAGTAGATTTTTACGTACTGAGTTGCCAGCCCTGACGCACAACCTTCAAAGAAGGTATGCCCATTCATGCATGTCTCCACACAGAAGAGACTCTAGCTGAGAATCGAACAGGACAATGTCTTACTGTGAGGCGACAACGCTACTGCAGCACCACCACTGCAGTATCAGCCGACAAGTACTGATCATAATTTAATTTTTTTATTTTACATTTAATAACCAGGGGTGTCTGAGTCGAAAAGACCCTTTTTCAGCACATGCCCAGGAAGAAAAGCGCCACACAGAAAAATAATTACTGATATATTTAGACATGATCAGTGAACTGCGGTGGTGGTGCTGCGGTGGCGTTGTCGCCTCATAGCAAGACGTTGCCCCGTTCGATTCTCAGTTAGAGCATCTTCTGTGTGGAGGCATACCTGAATGGGGCGTGCCTTTGTTGAAGGTTGTGCGTCAGGGTTGGTAACCCGGTACGTAAAAATCCACTACCAATCATTAGCGGACAGGAGTTCCGCTGTGGCGTGCCTTCATTGAAGGTTGTGCATCAGGGCTGGTAACCCGGTACGTAAAAATCCACTACCAATCATTAGCGGACCGGAGTTCCGCTGTGGCGACCCCTAACTGTGAAAAGCCGAAAGACACAAACAAACAAATTTAGACATGATCAGTCTACACACAAATTACAAGAGACACGTTTTTACAGTGGTATGCAGCACATAAACAGTAACAGTGGAGAGAAGAAACAAGAAAACATTAATTTAAAAATAAAGGTAATTAATAAATTTGTGGTGTACGGCTGAAATTTGGAACATAGGTAGAATACATACATAGTACATAGGTACAGTACATACATTGTACATTAGCCAGAGTTTGAGAGTAAGAGTGAGAACTGTTATCAAGTACTCTAGGCTTAGTATGTGTACCTTATCCGCTTTCACTAGCCTGGAGAGCAGTCATTGCACTGCCAACTTTGCTTGAGATGTTGCCTAATGAGGTTTTTAAAGGAGGCTTTGGATGATGTGTTTTGTATGCTAGTGGGGACAGAGTTCCATTTTGTAGCCACTAAACTACTATATAGTGCGTCTCCAAAGCTACTATAGCTGTTGGTGACTTCTAGTAGCAGTTTGCTTGATTATCTAGGAGGCCTTTTGGCTGAGTGATGTTGTACTAGGTTTTTGTGGGCAAGACACTTATTGGGGGAGGTAATAAATAAGAGTGACAGAGGGAGAGCTGATTGTAGCTTAGGAGGTTGGGCAGTTCAAGCCAGCAGAGCTGGCTCAAAGCAGTACAGTGATGAGTTCTATAGGAGCAATTTGCAGCAAAGCGAGCAATTCTGTTATAGCAGGCTTCCATTTTGCTTAGTTCAGTTTTGTTGAGATTACTCAGAATGGGAGATGCATACAGTAGGGTGGATAGAAGCTGACAGCAAGCAATGGCTAATCTTGTGTTGTTGGTAAGAAAAGTACAGTTTTGTACCTACCATAAATGTAGATGTTCGAAGATCCACATTGCTGCAGTCCTTACACTTGGGGTAGTCCGCTGTCCTCGGACGGCCCGAATATCAAAGCATTAGGCTGACGTCGGTCAAGGCGCTTAAGACTGACATCAGGACGTCAGGGTACAAATGCGCATGACCGACGTCATATCCTCAGTCTTTTCTTGCCCCAGATGTCAGAAGACCCTAAACAGAAAGGTCAAAACCAAAAGACAGCAAAAAACAACCAACCACCCTTGCACTAATCATATGAACAATATATATACAATATGTACAATATTTACAACCCAAACCACACAACCGCCTCTAACAACAGAGGGGAAGGAGGGAGGGTAAATTGGACTGCAGCAATGTGGATCTTCGAACATCTACATTTATGGTAGGTACAAAACTGTACTATGTTCTTCATCTCACATTGCTGCAGTCCTTACACTTGGGTAGAATCCCAAAGCAGAGGTAAGGGAGGATGGCAAAACTATAAAGTAGTAGGAGCTGCCAAAATGCCCTGTAAAATAGCAGTGGCAAACCCAGCCCTAGATTTAGAGTAAAGTGGAAGGTGGTAATGCTTAGAGAAAGTATGCACTGAACTCCAAGTAGCTGCCTCCAAAATATCTTTAGTTGCCACCCCCCTTAAAAAAGCTGTAGACGTGGCAGTAGCTCTAGTGGAATGAGGCCTAATCCCAGCTGGAACTTCCTTACCATGATGGGAATAACAGAAAGCAATACAAAACCCAATCCACTTAGAAATAGTTTGTTTTGACACAGGCTTGCCCTGAGAACCCAAAGCAAAAGAAACAAACAACTGCTGAGACTGCCTGAACCCTTTAGTTCTGCTCAAATAATAACGCAACTGCCTGTGTATATCCAAGGTGTGCAAAATCTTTTCCCCTTTATTTTGGGGGTTTGCATAAAAAGTAGGCAAATGAATAGTTTGGTTTAAAGCCACACTAGAAACCACCTTAGGCATAAAGGAAGGATTAGTACGTAAAGATACCCTATCCTTATGGAAAATTAAGAAAGGCTCAACTGCCATAAGGGCCTGTAATTCAGAAACCCTTCTCGCAGAGGTAATGGCCAACAAAAAAGCAGTCTTCCATGATAAATATTTCAACTCAGCAGTAGCTGCAGGCTCAAAAGGTTGTAGAGTGAGTTTTTCCAACACAAAATTGAGATCCCAGGCAGGAGTAGGAGCTCTACGTGGGGGTCTTATATTCTTTGCCCCTCTAAGGAATTGCTTAAACAAAGGATGAGAAAACAAAGGTGGATCACAGTCATAGTGAGCAGAAATTGCTGCAGCATGAATCTTAATAGAAGAGAAGGACAACCCTTTGTCCAGTAACTCAGCAAGATATTGAAGAGCCACACTTAAATTAGGCTTAGCAACATCAAATTCCTTTGCTGCACTCCAAAATAAAAATCTCTTCCATTTATCTGCGTATACTTTCCTTGTACTAGGCCTTCTGGCCTCCAAAATAACATTCAAAACTTGCTGCGGAAGCTGAGACCCTCCAGGGTTTAAAACAGAATATGCCAGGCTGTTAGGTGAAGAGAGTGAAGTTTGACATTGAGTAAATGACTGTTCTCTTGAGACAGCAGGTGAGGAATCGAAGGCAAAGGCCATGGAGGCTCCCGAACCAGACTTTTCAGTAATGGGTACCAGTGCTGTCGAGGCCAATCTGGAGCTATTAGAATCATCTTTGGCTTGTCCTGTCTGACCTTTAGGAGTACCTTTGGGAGGAGAGGCAGAGGAGGAAAGGCATACACATGAAGATTGCTCCAATTGAAAGAAAGAGCATCCACTTTCCAAGCTGTGGGATGAAACCTTTTTGTGCAAAACTTTGGCAGCTGGTGGTTTAGTGGAGAAGCGAACAGATCTGTCTGGAGTTCCCCATGACACTGTCAATTTCTGAAATACATGAGGATCCAATTTCCACTCGTGGGGATCCATAATTCGTCTGCTCAACACGTCTGCTAAGGAGTTCTGTGCTCCCGGCAGAAACCTTGCCTGAAGATTGAGTTGTAAACTGAGAGCAGTCTCCCACAAAATCATTGCTTGCCTGCATAGAGGATAGGAATGTGTTCCCCTTGCTTGTTGATGTACCACATGACAGTTGTGTTGTCTGTTAGAACCAACACCTGCCCTGGAAGAAGTAAATCCTTGAAAGCTATTAATGCAAATTGGACTGCTAACATCTCCTTCAAGTTGATATGTAGATGTTGTAGTCTGGCAGGCCACGTGTCTTGTATCCACTTTCCATTTAGATGAGCTCCCCAAGCTTTGTCTGAGGCATCTGTCGTTAGAATCTGACTCGCCTCTGGCCGGGTCACAGAGAGTCCCTTGTTTAGGTGACATTCCTGAGCCCACCACAAAAATTCCTTTTGAATGCAAGGTATTATCCGAATGACAGTGTCCATATCTTGGCAGTGCTGAGTCCATACATTTTTGAGATACCATTGTAGCTTCCTCATATGTAGTTTGGCATTGGGAAGCACCAGAATACAAGATGCCATGAACCCCAAGGCTTGAAGGACTGTCCTTGCAGTCAGCCTGGACAGATGAGACAATTGATGGAAGTAAAGTGAAAGATTCTTTTGTTTGTCCGGGGTCAAAAAGGCCATCTGGGATGCTGTATTCAGTCTCACACCCAGAAAGCACATGTCCTGAGAGGGTACTAGACTGGACTTTATTTCGTTCACAGAATACCCCAGGCATCTTAGCACTGCTATCACATACTGTAAATGATGAAGAAGCTCGTCCCTTCCTTTGGCCCGAATCAAGCAATCGTCCAAATAAGGATAAATCTGTATTCCTTTTAGCCTGAAGAAAGCTATCACTGGAGCCAGAACCTTTGTGAACACTCTGGGCGCAGTAGATAAGCCAAAGGGCAATGCAGAGAACTGATAATGAGAAGTCCCAGCTCGAAAACGCAGATACTTCCTGCAACTTAGCCTGATAGGAACATGAAGGTAAGCTTCCTTGAGATCCAGAGTCACCATCCAGTGATCTTTGCCCAGCAGAGGTAAAAGCTGTTGTAACGTCAACATTTTGAATTTGGGAATGTCCAGATAAGTGTTGAGGATAGACAAATCCAAAATTGGTCTCCACGTGTTCCCCTTCTTTGGTACTAGGAACAGGCGTGAATAAAATCCCAGGCCTACTTCTGGCAGTGGGACCGGCTGTATGGCCCCTATTTGCAGCAGCAGAGAAATTTGTTTTTGAGCCTCTATTCTTTGCTGAGGAGGAACGTCTGGCATGCCCTTGAAAGGAGGCAATGTATGGAAATAAAACCTGTAACCTTGGTGTACAATATCCAATACCCATTTGTCCTGGGTAATCAAATTCCAATTTTCTTTGAAGAGTGCCAACCTTCCTCCCAAAGGTGCTGCCAGACAAGAAGGCTCTGGCAGCTGAAAAGGTAGGTCATTGGGCCTGTTTACGAAAGGACTGGCCCCTGCCCTCACCCGAAGACTGTGCAGGTGAACTCCCTGTTCTAGGTCTGAAAGAGCCCTGAGCTCTACCCCTACCACGTCTAGATCTTCCCCTAGACTGTGAATCATAAGAAGGGTACGCCCACCCCTTAGCAGGCCAATTCCTACTAAACTTCGGAGGCTGAACTTGCAAAAAATCTTTAACAGTCTGCATAGACTTAGCCTTGTCTTCCATTTTCTTTAAAACTGCCTCCACAGGTGAACCAAACAATACATCAGACTGTAAAGGAGCATCTAAAATCCTTGTTTTAACATGGTCAGATAAATTCTGATCCCTCAGTCAGGCGTGCCTGCGAAGGACTGACCCAGTGGCAGCCACCCTAGACGAGGCCTGTACAGCATCAAATCCACATTGCAAAGAATGCTTACCCACCTGTTCAGAAACATGTACCAAATCTTGCAATTCTTTACACTCAATGCCTTCCGCCAGAGCATCTACCTTAGACTTCAATTGAGAAAGAAGATAGTTTTGATATTTCAACATGTGAAACTGGCAATTCAAAGCCCTCATAGCTAAGGTGGAAGAAGTATAGACTTTCTTTCCCCATCTATCCAAAGCTCTGGCCTCTTTATCTGGAGGAACCGGATTTTTTACCACAGAGGCCTTGACACCCTTAGGTCCCTGACTAACTGTTTCTGGGTCTGCCCTAGGACTCTTATACAGATATTTATGAGCTTCAGGCACCCTGTAATACCTGTCCGGCTTAACAGAAGCAGGAGGCAAAGAATCAGGATTAAGTGAAGCCTCCGCAAACACATCTTCCACAACATCCAAAACAGGAGGAATAGCCAAAGGCCTATGCTGGGGTAAAAGCAAAAATTCCCTAAGCCTTTTCCTGGAATCAGAGAAGTCCTGACCTTCCCACTTAAAATGTTCCCTCATAGAATGAAGAGTCTCTGAAAAAGAAAAATCCTCTGGAGGAGAAGCAGAAGGAGTAGAATCATCCACATCAGAATCAGAATAAGGAGAATACTCCTGCAAGTCTTCAGCCGAAGACTCTGAAACATCAGAAACTTGCTCCAAACTCCCCAACTCTGGTTCCACCCTAGGCCTCTTATCAGGAGGGGGCAAAGAGCCTCTAATCAAAGTAATTAAATCTTCTGCCATTTTGAGCATGTGCTTCTTGGGCACAGATCCTGAAGAACTAGGAGTGACACCAACAGAAGCTAAACCTGGCCTGCCTCTGGGAGAAGCCTTGGAAACAGAAGAAGAGGGCCTAACCACCCTAGGAAGGGAGGGGAGTACAGTAACCTGAGAAGCCCCTTCAGCCTGACCTGCCTCCTGAGAGGCCACATCCTGCAATATCAAAGTCTCCCCCTGGGCCTCCAGAGAAGCCTCCGGTGGAACCACCGGTTCCACCGACGCCTCCAAAGAACCGGCGTCCGGTACGGACGACTCTTCTTGCCTGGGTTTAGCTGCTTTGTCTTTGCGCTTCTTCGAAGCGGGCGTCGGAGCATCCGACGGCATATTGTAATTGCACCGCTTCCCGAAGACCAACCTGGCACAATCTAACCGCCGCTTAATAGTGCGCTTATTAAACCTAGCACAAAAGCGACACCCAACAACGTCGTGCTCAGGCCCCAAACAAGGAATACACAAAGTATGATAATCTCTATGCGGTATCTGCTTCCCACAAGAAATACAGTTATTCACTTTTTCTGACATCCGGTAAACCACTGAGGCAAGAAAAAACTAAAATATTCCCAACGGGTACTTAGCCAACTTTGACTCGGTCTGAAACTCCGAATTCGAAAAATTTCAGAACGCCGAACGGCACTTGCAATGCTGCTTCTGCATTGGACCATGCGGCAAAAAAAGACTGAGGATATGACGTCGGTCATGCGCATTTGTACCCTGACGTCCTGATGTCTGTCTTAAGCGCCTTGACCGACGTCAGCCTAATGCTTTGATATTCGGGCCGACCGAGGACAGCGGACTACCCCAAGTGTAAGGACTGCAGCAATGTGAGATGAAGAACATCTGTTTGATACGGTAGAATGATCCCAGTTTGGCATGTACTTTTTTAATAGTTAAGTTGACATGACTATCAAATTTTAGGTGGGAGTCTATGGTTATTTCCAATAGCTTAGCCTGTGCCACTGGAGCGACTTGGAGTAGCATTTGCGGAGTAGATAGTGAATTGACTGTTATCAGTGTTTTTGCTAGAACTGGTTATAATCATAAGCTGAGTTTTCTTTGGATTAAGGATAAGTTGGGCTTTGGTAATATAGTTTTCAATGTCAGAGAATGCTAGATGAGTTGTTTGCAGAAGGGTGGGAATATTTTGTGCAGCATAGATTATGGTAGTATCATCTGCATACTGAAAGACAGATGCATGCTGTGTGGAGGTATGGAGGGCATTTGTGAAAACTGTGAACAGTAATGATCCTAAGATAGAACCCTGCAGGATTCCTATAGTTATGGGCAGCTGAGGAGAGAGAGAGAATTTTCCCATTTCACAGCCTGGTACCTGTCACTTAAGTAGCTTTGGAACCAGGTAAGAGTGGAATTTGATAGGTGATATTGGTTTAGTTTGCTTACCAGGATTTGGTGTGAGACTGTGTCAAATGCTTTGGACATATCCAGAAAAAGAGTTGACACCTGCAGGCCTTCATTTTTGAGACGGTTTATTGTGTCTGTGAAGCAGAGGAGGGCTGTAATGGTATTATGGGCAGGTCTGAAACCAAGCTGAGTAGGTGACAGGATGTTCTTGTCTAGGAGATATTTTAGCACCTGGGTATGGATGCATTTTTCTAGGATTTTGGCCAGGAGGCAGAGTATAGCAATGGGTCTATAGTTATTACGTTCAGTGGAGGTCCCACCTTTATGTATGGGTGTAACATAGGATATTTTCCAGAGTCTGGGCACATAGTTTTCAACAACTGATCTGTTTATGAGAGTGGAGATTGGGATAGCAATAGGATCTGCTGCAAATTTCAAGAAATAGCTGGGGAGTAGGTCAGTTGCTGTTGACGAGGTTTTTAGTTTGGAGAGCATGCTTTTGATTGAGGTGGTGGAAACTGTTTTGAGGGTAAAGCTAGTATTAGTACTATTTGTGTTGGGAGGGCAGTGAGGTTGGAATTGTCCTGTGATACTAAAGAAAGAATTGAGTTCACAAAGTGGGAGTTGAATTGTGTTTTGATGGGAACTTTAGTGTCAGGGATGGTTGGTCTGAGGGTAGCCTTTTGGGTGGGTTTTAGTAGATGGTTTACATTTTTCCTAAATTTTTAGGGGGTGTGTTGGTATTTAGTTTGCAATGTGTAGTAGGATTTTTTGTCCAGCCTAATGCATTTTTTTGCACAGTTTTTGGTGCCTAGTTAGGCTTTGTGTTTCTTTGTTTTTTTGACAGTAAAGCCAGGCAGTGTCTCTGGACTTGAGGATTTATTTGGTTTCTTTACTGAGCCAGGGGTTTGTAGAGGTTCTAACCTTGATTTTGCGCAATGGAGTGACAGTGTATACAACTTGCCAAGTGGGAGGTTATAAAGCATTTATTTCTTACTGGTATGTCACATGATGGGCTGAAGCAGAGCCACATTAATTTTCTCTTCCTTGGTCGCTACTTTACTACATCATGGTAGACATCTGCAGATTTGATAATGAAGACATTAGGGAGCAAGGCATAACTCACGCAAACAGGACCATTCTGCAATGATTACTAAAGTATCACCTGTTCTCATGTCAACAACTCCAGGAGGTAGCTGAAGCATTGGGATACACCAAACTTCATAGCTAAAATCAATGAAAGGAATTGATTCAATTACATTTTCATGAAGCTTGATCCTCTTTGGAAAGGGCTTGTTATAGCTCAGCTGGAAAACATACTTCTCCATTTCAACTAAGAATTTACCTAAACTAAGTCTATAGACTCCAGTGGAAGAATGTTGCATCACTCAGCAAAATAGTCAGGTGTCCCTTGTTCTTTTAATAGCCAACAATGGTCCAAGTGTTCCTGTACCACAAAACTGCCCCGTCCCTCCCCACCTTTATCAAAAAGGTCATCTACCATACAGTCTTCACTCTCAGAATAATACTGCCACAGTCATGTACTGACAAAGACTGCTTGTAACTGTACATAACTCACTGAATCAAAACACTGTAATCTAGTAACCCAAACTAGTGCAAAATTGAAGAGCTTGTAACCTACCAGCAAATTCTGACCAATGAGGGTAAGATATTTCTGCTTTCCATGAGCTCTGCTGAACACCTTTGGTTTATTTTACCATGTGTACTCTAAATAAATCTGCATAGACTTTACAGCTGAAATACTACGGTGCTATTAATCTGTAAAAACTCACTGTACACTGGCTAGTATTTACTCTTTTTAACTGTGTGCAGATACAATGTGTCATTATACTACCAGAATGCCATAACTGACTTATGGTATTTGTGACAGTTAATTTTATTTCACATACGTGACTAGGGAGCATTATATATATTGTACTGATTTGTATATGACAACTTAAGCTCGATGTTCAGTTCTTGACTTATGAAGGTGTCTGCACTAATCGATTTTCATTCATGAAGATTCCCTTCACCCACCTTAATCCCTACTAAAAACAAAGTCTGCTCATTTCGACTACCCTGGTTAAAAACAGATAAATAAGACTTCAGCTGAACAGTGACCACTGAGATCAACCCACCTACTTGGTTAATGAGTAAATAAATAAATGCTACAGCAACATATAGGGGTATGTTTAGCTGCTGGAAATCCATATTTGATGAGCTGACAGATGACAGCACCGATTCAGACCACTGGCTATTTATACAACATACATACTACCAGACTCACAGATCCAGTGCACACTGGGTCTGAGAAATTTGCATATTATAACTGCATACCCAACATCTCAGTCTGATAAATGAGAATGCTGAAAAATGGAAGAGAAAAATAACTAAATCAACCAGTAAAATCAAGTCCACTGTCACATCCAAACAGGTCCTTTAGTCTTGTCCACTAAGAGCTGATGAGCATATTATTTACTGGGTCAGTAATGTGTCAAATGAAATTTGGGTCAACCAACTTGCTTAGAATGTGTGTTATGGACATAACTGGCCCAGAATTTGTGTTAGGGATATAAAACAGACACTATAATGTTTAAGGCAAGATGCCGGTTTCAGATGCAGTGTGCCATCCTGAAATACAGAAGTAAAACGGAATAACGGTTTTCAGTGGTACTGCTGCAAAGAGAAGTGAGCATAAAAATAAATTAAAATAAAATAAAAAATGCTGTCAACCTTCTTGGGAAGAAATTGTGCTCTGAAATGTGCATAGATTTTATGAGAGAACTGCCTCTAGCAAACACAGTTAGAGTAGCTAAAGAAGGCACAACTTTTAGTACCTAGTGGGAGTGCCTTAGAATAATAAAGAAAATATAACATACTCACAAGTAAGCATATCACTAAAGACTTGCTAAGTGTGTGTGTGTGGTATTTTTTCTTAGCATCTGAAAAATACTAGACAAGAGACTGACCAGATCTGACTTAGTGAATTACAATTGACTAACTTCATGGACTGGTGGATCTTCTTTGTGCAGGCACATATTATGACAGTGCGTACAACAGAAAGGGTAGATGACAGACATCTAGAGGGTACTCCATTTGTATAAGGACATTCATAAATGGAACAGAGCTTCTTGATAGGCAAGATTTAAGAACTGCATTCATAGACAACTGTAAAATTAACACTGACTCCTTCATCTTCCTCTCTTAAAACCTAGTTGCCTCGTGGTTTGAGCGTCTTTTCAGGCTTGTTGGCTGTTGGTGAAGCACCCTCCAAGAGGAAAAAACACTGAGAGAAGAAGGGAGCCACTTTTGAGATTTTAAGTATTTTTTCTCTGTTTATTTGCTAAGTTTTTCTGCATAGCTGCCTAGCTTGAGCATTTTCTGGCTTGTTAAACTTGATTTCTGTATTAGTAGCTGTATTTAGAGCACAACCAAAAGCGGTTTGCTGAATTTCCTGTTTGCACTTAATTTTAAATCGTTTTTGTCTTAAAACTTGCATATTTTCTGTCCTTGACCTAGCACTCTTGTGTGGGGTCATTTACTGCACTGTTATAACTTGATATTACTTGTGAACCTCTGCTATCTCTGTAAAAACAAAACAAAAAAAAATCTTGCTTTTTCCCACTTTTCTGAGAGTTAAAAAGTCCAGTTACAGGCTTGCTGTTCCTGAACTGTTTGAAAGTTTCTGTGAGGCCATTTTTGCTTGGGCTGAAGGAGGGTCTCTGTGTTTATCAGTGGCAGTGACGAACATTGAGCAGCTTCCTGCCCGCGGAGAGGTGGTTACTGACTTGAAACTGTAGTTTTATTGGCCACTAGGGGTCATTTCCATAACTCCTTCATTTGTCCTCAGAGGAGTGGTTTAGGCAGTGACTTGTGGTTTGTTGGCCAATTTGGGTCATTTCCTGTCTTTTCCAGCCCCTGCTATAAAGCACGCTTTAGCGATTTAGCCCGATTTAGCGGAGTTGCTACTGTTGCACACTAGGGCAGCGCCGTTAAGCAGGTTTAAACTATTCGGCTACCTAAAGTCCACTCTTCAAATTTTCCCTTAAAACTACCTTCCTCGAACTATACTACTGATCTAATCAGCGTATCCTATAATTAAAAGATCATCTCTACTTGACTCCAAGTAGACTATTCTCTATCTGTTAAACGTAGCACTTGCTCCTACAGTACTTATTACCTTGATACGGCACTCTTGTCATAGATAGTACCCCAAAAGGCAACCCCCATTTCTCGGTCACCCACGTCCCCGAATCTTTTTAAAGTTTTTTGTCTATTCCTTCTAGCATGTCGAGGGATCAGTTGCTAGTGTCCTCTCCTGCTCAGCTGGTGAACCTGGGAATATTGAGGCAATGTTACAATTGCCTCATGTACACAGACAACCCTCTCCTCCTCCCACAAAACACAAATACATGCGAGAGATGCAACTATACGGCCAAACTGGAGGCTGAGCTCTCTCAACATAGGACTGGCAAGACCAGTCAGGAGGAGAAGGTTACCACACACACTATAGACCCAGTCTCACATATTACCATTACAACCTCAAATCATACACATAAACACACAAAGACATACTCGGAGGCTCTGATCAAAAATCTACCAAAACAGCAGAGGCCACCAAAGCAGACACCCAAACAACCACCACCTCAGAACACAACACCTGCAACACATAGACCTCACAGTCAGAGTGTCAAACAGTCACAGCCCTTAAGGCCAAACACAATGCCAGACACACTAGTCATTGGTGACTCCATAGTCAGACACACTGACGTCCCGCTCACCAGACTGAGTAAGGAGAAGGTCACAGTAAGCTGCCTGTCGGGCGCTAGAATCCACCAGATAACGCAAGCACTCAGGTCTCTCAACAGCAGGTACAAATATGATTCAGTCATTGTCCACGCTGGTGTAAACGACCTGAGACGTACCTCCTTGGACTACATGAAAAGAGACATTGAGGAGCTCTCTGATTATGTAGCCCAGACAGGTATGACCCTGACCTTGAGCAGTATCCTACCTTCACCAAGAATGATGCCACAATACAGAGATAAGATGATCAGCTTTAACAATTGGCTTAAACACTGGTGTCATTCAAAGGGGATCCAGTGTCTGTCTGCCTGGGATGACATGCTGGACAAGCCACGCTGTCATAAGGGACGGCTTGCACCTGTCACCCTGGGATTCCGGATATTGGCAAAAGCTCTTGCCACCCCATAGTGCCTTTTTAGGCAAGGCTCAAATTCTAAACCTACCACCCTAGAACACAAAAAAGGAAAAAAACTAAGGGTAATGCTGCTCAATGCCAGAAGTCTAAATCTCAAAATGCACACACTTGAGGCCCTTCTCAGTATGGAGAACATCGATGTCTGTGCTGTGACAGAAACCTGGTTCAAGGCTCCTGAGAGCACCCCAGCGCTATCAGGTTTTACCTCATATCATGCCCGCCCCAAAATCTGGACAATACCAAGAAAGGAGGGGTATCCATATTCATCAAGGACACCCACACCTCAAGACTGGTGGCAACGCACGATGCATCGGAGACCATCCAGGTGCAATTAACCATAGGCAAGACTGCTCTGCAAATTGTAGCATGTTACAGGTCACCCTCACAAACTCAGGAACCTCACATGGCCTTCCTGAAAACACTAGAGGGCATAAATGTATCACCAAACACCATCATACTAGGTGACTTCAATTACCCTAATATAGACTGGGAACACTACTCAAGCCCAAACACCCTAGCCCAAAAGTTCCTGGAATTCATAAACTCAAATGCCATGGAACAACTAGTCACCATCCCCACAAGAGGAGATAACATACTTGATCTCATCATCACGAACATGGGAGCACAATGTTCAACACCGGAGGTGTACCCCTCACTGGTGAGATCAGACCACAAACTAATCTCGCTGGAGGTCCTCATCCCACCCCCACCTGAAATAAAAAAGACCACAGTAAAGAACTTCTCAAAAGCCGACTACACACTTCAAAAGACTAGTGTGGTCTCCTTTAAGGCCTCGAGACGGGGGAAAACAGTACTCAAGCCACTGAATCACTTACAAATGCCTTCTACCAGCACCTGCAGGACTGCATGGATAAGGCAATCCCAAGCAAAACAAAGACTCTTTGTACCAAAGGCAAGCGTCCAGTCTGGTGGACCCCAGCCATAAACAAACTCTACAACAAAAGGAGGAAGCTACTACAAGATAGAGCAAAATCCTTAAAAGGTAAGACACCCTTGATCACTATAAGTAAAAACTAAGAGCTCTCATAAAATCATCCAAAGCAAATTTCGAGAGAAAAATAGCTAAAGACTCAAAAGACAATCATAAGGCCTTCTTTAGCTATGTTAGAAACCTGGGAGGAAACTCCCAGATATGCTCAGAGCTAGTTCAAAATGATGTGAAGATTACTGATCCTACAGACATTGCCAACATACTGGCTGACAGGTTCAGTGCAAACTTCTCCCCTCCCCAAAAGGAGAGATATCTATACCAAACGATTGCAGCCCCCAAACATCTCCAGCCCAAGTGAGAACTGCTCTCTCCAAAGCAAAAACACAGCATCCATGGGACCTGATGGTGTCCCCGGCTGTGTGCTCCATGAACTCAATGAGGAATTAAACCCACAGCTAGGACAGCTGTTTAATCAAAGTCTTACCTCTGGATACGCACTCCAGGAGTGGCGCACTGCAACTGTGGTACCACTTCACAAAGGCGGTGCCTCCACCGACCCTGGAAATTACCGCCCATTAGCTTGACAAGCCTTATCTGCAAAGCCATGGAGAGGATCATAATGGACCTCATAAATAAAGACATAGGGAATTTGCAGACTTTGGATCCAACCCAGTTTGGCTTTGTCAAAGGCAGATCATGCCTTTTAAACTTGGTTGACTTTTTCAAACAGTCACCAAAGCCATTGATGAGGGAAAGGCAGTCCATACAGCCTACCTCGATCTGGCTAAGGCCTTCGATACAATACCCCATTCAGGTATCATTGAAAAACTCATCAGCTTAAATGTCAACCCATACATCACAAGATGGGTTGCAAACTGGCTGAGTGACAGAACCCACAGGGTCAGAGCTGCTGGCGCCATGTCAGACTCAAAGCCTGTCACAAGTGGTGTCCCACAGGGCTCAGTCCTGGGCCCACTCTTGTTTGGCATCTACTTTTCCAAGTACAAGCAAACACAGGAGGGTTTTGGCTGACAAAGTTTGCAGATGACTGCAAACTGGGTGCCATAGTAGAAAACACATCTGACACAGATATCCTTCAGAAGGGTCTCACAGAAACGGATAACTGGTGCCAGAGCCACGGCCTAAAGTTAAATGCCAAAAAATGCATAGTCATACCCTTCGGGAAAAACAAGGTTACCCCTAGCTACCAAATAGGTGGCAATCCACTGAGCACAGAAGAAGTTATCAGGGACCTGGGGACCCAGGTTGATAGTAGTCTGTCATTCGACACCCATGTAGCTAAAGTAGTTAGGAAGACCTTCTACATTGCCCACCTTATCATGAAGGGATTCTCATCTAGATCAAGGGAGGTCATAGTCTCCCTTTACTCATCACTCATCAGACCAATGATTGAGTACAATGCCCCATTCGAATGTATCTGACCCGACACTTGCAGCAGCTGGAGAGGCCACAAAGTTCCTCACCAAAAGGATAAAGGGTCTCAAAAATCTGTCCTATGCTGCCCGACTGAAAGAACTCCAGCTCTATTCAGTCGCACCGCTTGCTCAGAGGTGACCTTTGCCTAACATACAAGGCCATGTCAAACCCAGATTTGATGAATATGCTTCACCTCAAAAATCTAGATCCATCAGAGCCACAAGGGCGGAGACTTAAACCTTGACACGGCTATTAATAGGACGTGCTGGAGGGATAGATTCATCACCCAAAGACTCCCTATGCTGTGGAACAAAATCCCGGTACATGTGAGGCAGAGCACCTCGCTGGCCTTGTTCAAGAGAAATCTTGACCAATGGATGGGAGATCGCAGATATACCCCAGGGATTACCTCAGTGTCACTGCTCGACAGAGGCACAGCAAAATAATGGGTATAGTTCCCCATACTAAAGGGGTGGCGTAAGCCACAAAACGATGGGCTAGGCTTGTAAATGCCCTCGGGCAGATAGCCTAGTATGAACCTATGAACCTATAAAAGGAGCTATTTTTATGCCCTTGAATAATTAAGTGGCAGAAACCTGGGGGGGGGGGGTGATGTACCTATAACTGCACAGTGCTTGCAATCCTTTTTAATTATGTGCATACCACAAAATAACAATAACGCTAACACTCTGTCATTTTAGCTCCATAAGCTGGACTGAAATTTAATTAGCTGTGCTGAAAAATGAAACACTTTCTAAGATAAAGTCAGCATTAACATCTGTACAGATGGTGCTCGAGAACATGAATAAGTTGTTGTTGTGTCTTTCGGCTTTTCCCGGTTAGGGGTCGCAATAGCGGAACTCTGGTCCGCTAATTATTGGCAGTAGATTTTTATGTGCCGAGTTGCCGGCCCTGACGCACAACCTTCAACGAAGGTACGCCCATCCACGCACATCTCCACACAGAAGATGCTCTAGCTGAGAATTGAACAGGACAATGTCTTACTGTGAGGCAACAATGCTACCGCAGCACCACCACCACAACAGAAATTTGCTTTGGAAATCAGGATAGCAGGCGTGCTAATGCTTCCCTAGTTAAAATACCAAAACATTTTTACTTAATGATTAAATGCAACAGAACAGGACAATGTCTTACTGTGAGGCAACAATGCTACCGCAGCACCACCACAACAACAGAAATTTGCTTTAGAAATCAGGATAGCAGGCGTGCTAATGCTTCCCTAGTTAAAATACCAAAACATTTTTACTTAATGATTAAATGCAATAGTATCAGAAGTTCTTAATAGTGGATATTTCTGTAGTAAGTGGATTGTTCATTCATTCATTATTAAAACTGCATTTTTAGGAGCATAGGCTAGGTTAATTTGCAGATTAGCTTCACTGTGCCTGAACACACACCTCTGCACTTAACTGCCTTCTCAAGAATGACTTCAGACGGCATTAATTGAGGCTGTTACTGAACAATGTTTTTAAATTTTAGAAAACCAAATGCATTCAACCAGACCCTCCAAACTAATCTGCAAAAAAAGTCATTGCCCTTTGAAAATGGCTTCACACAAACAGACTTAGTCAGTACCTCTAAAACTAATGTAATGGTATTCTCTAGTATTACAAAACTATCTTCCACCCCAAGACTTAAATGGAAATATCACTAAGGAGCACAAATACCTAGGACTTAACTGAGATCCTCTCTTGAACTTCTCCACTCACAATGACAGCATAACCTCTAAAATTCTCCACCAACTTAAACTGCACTATCCTAGCTCACAATTCCTCTTTCTAGCCTCTCTAAAAGCAATAGCCAAAAAGCGCTAATTCCAAAGGTAGAATACACATCACTCCTAATAAATATGCATTCAGCATATAACTGGCAAAAACTACAGACAGCTGAAATAAAAATGTGAAGGTTTGCTCTCTTAGCAGGCCAGAACACTTATCACTGTGACTTGCTCAACACACCCCACTAGATATACTTAGTAGAGGGTAGGTACCCTAGTTTTCAAAATGTTGCTTCTGGGTTACTGCCCACCCCTGAAAAGAAAACTTACCTTAGAGATCAAACTTATTAACTTAGAAACAGCAGAGAGGACGTCCTCAAACTGTCCGGACCAAGATTTAAATAAGCAACTGGTGTGATAGTATTTTTCAGAATAAGCCTTGCACTTAGGAATCACCTGCCTAGTGAAATAAAACAAAATATAAACCTAAAAAAATTAATTAAATTTAAGAAATCTCTTACACAATTCCTGTACAGGGAATCCAAATGCCACTGCTTCTGGAATGCAAGCTACTATTGCTTTCCCACAGACCAACACTGGCCTACAGTGCACCATAGAATTATATATATCTTCTTATAAATGCGTTTACTGTGATAACTGTATATAGTGTATATACAAAACTTATACCCTCTTAAACTAAACTACTAATGATAATTGTAACATTTTATACTCTAGAATAATTTTATTTTACTGTGTGCAATGTAAACTACTGCATTTGCTCTGTATCCTTTTGTATTGTTTATACTTTTTTATTTTATACTTTATACATGGCTTTTGACTGAAGAGTCTACTGACCAGCACACTTACCTCTAACAAACTGTAAAAAAAAAAAAAAAAAAAAAAAATTACACACACACACACACAAACACACACACACACACACACCAACAATTAATTAAGAAAGAAAGAAAAGAAAGTGATCTTATAAGTGTTTAAAAAACATTAGGGATAAATGCACTGCAGTACAAGGTTAAGAATCCTGCTACAAAAAAATAAAGACTGAACACTTACAAGTCCGAGAATATGCTGAGGCCACCATGCCCATTCTTTCCTATGTTCTGGCATAACTCAGAAGCATCAAATGGCTGAACTCTTTGCCCACAGTTACAAAGCATATATGACACAAACTTATGGTTATCACATACAGCTTATTGCATTTCTTCACCTTGACTTATGTTGTATTTAACCAAGCTAAAAGCAAAAACACAGAGTATACATTATATCACTAATTCCCTTTACAGCATACGCTAATGAAAAAAACGTTTGAAAAAAGTGGGTTTCAAAATGCTTAAAAATTACAAAAATATACAAACAAATTTATTGTGTTCCCTGACCCCAGAGGAGCAGTGACATTTTTTTTATTTTTTTCCCCCGGGGCTTGAGAAAATGCAAGTCATTTTTACCAGACTTGTCCTTTGCGCCTTTACTCCTATTCTATGAACTTCAATAATCTATTTAAAAAATAACACCTAAAATTATTACAGTAAAGAAAAATCCTTCAAGAGACCACACTCTATTAAATGGAAACCCAAAAGATTCCCTGGCACCTTAACCCCACCCCACTTCCCCACATTCGGGATGCACTACTGGAATATGTCTGCAGAGGTCTACTTCAAAACATTGAAAGCCCACAATATCGAAGAAGAAACTGTCGAGACGAAAGCATCAAAACCTCACTTCAGCAAACGACCAGATTGTCAAATCCATTCCCAGGGTAAGTAACTATTCATACCACAACTAATTAAAATGAAACCGTACCATCCCTAACCCCCCCAACTAAATATATCAACCCCGAGATCGCACTACAGTTGGGAAAAGGGCAAGTCCACCTTGTTGACCAAAAGGTTACTTACCGTGGGAATGGTTTCGATGATCCGGTCATTCACTGAAATTAGGTTTTGATGCTTTCATCTCGACAACTTGGTCTTCGATATTGTGGGCTTTCAATGTTTTCAGGTAGACCCACCTGCAGACGCAGTCTGCTATGAATGATAAGATACGCATTAGACAAGTCATGCTGCAATGAGTTGGACAAGCACAGTCTACCTTTTATTAAGAGACCTTGCAAATTCTTGTTGGGTATGTCTCCCTCTTGGCGTGCATATTACAGCAGGAGATATGAAGGGGAAAGAAAACATGGAAAAGGTACATCACCATAATGGCTAAATCACAATAATTAGTTTTGCAATTTTTAAATTACCTTCCAGTCTGCAAAGTCTTCCTGCAAAACCGCCTTGAAACTGAATCAGCAGTTCTGAAACATTAACAGTCTGTGGAAATTCAAGCAACACCCACTGAGTGGAACCCTAAAATAAAATTAAAAAAAGTGTTAACATTTGTGCACGACTTTTACTTAAATTTTCAAAATATAAGCAAAACAAACAAATGAAGGATGCTATGGTGGGACAATGGTCTGTTCCACATGGGTTCAAGGATAATTCTAAGCGGAACATCTCAGGAGCTCAACAGGTAGCACAACTGCACCTTTGATGCTGGAAGATCAGAAAGCTGTGGGGATCTATTCTCACACCAGGTAGGTGGATTAATTTTCCACTACAGATACTGCAGTGCATCATAAGGGAGGGGGATGCTGAACTTCTGAAAGTGTTCTTTGCGTGAGATACTAAAGCGAGATCCCATCTGGCCGAGTTGGTGGTAGCTCAGATGGATGAAAAAGATGGAGGTTGTGTAGGCAAATCAAATAGAGTTTCCACCTCTGTCCATCTTTTCACAGCTGATAGTATAATTTGACCCACTGGTGTTCTGCAAGCTAGTCTAAAGCCATTCTGACAGTTTCCATTTGCATTACAGCCCAGATTACGACAATTCTTCCTGCAACTATGAGAAAACTCACAAAACTTAACTAATGAATTAAAATCCATAAATTTATTGCAACAGACGCTCTATAATAAAATGCCTAGAATACACAAAGCCAAGCTACACGCATGCTAACACTTAACAGTAAAAGCTGCATCTTAGCATTTCATACTATACATATATATATATATATATATATATATATATATATACATATAAACACATACAATCTGCATAAAGGGGGGGTGAATGGTAGGAGGCTAACCCTCACAGATATAGTACACCTGAATAAGGTATTCACAGTAAAAGCAGATATCAGGACTTCATTCTGTCAATGCAATCTTTATAAATAGGTAAAATACAGACGGGTTTACTAGCTACTCCAAAACGGTGTATAACACTCTTCCATGCCAGCCTTCACCTAGCTACCCTAAACTGGCAGTCATATTCCCATAAGGCTGCAACTATCAAACAGGGTGGGGGGGGGAGGGGGCAAGGAGTACTGATTTGGATTTTTCGAGACAGCCTCCCTCCCAGAATGTAATTGCATACTTACCATTCTGTGGGGCAGAAATAAATTCTAAAGGCAAATGCTGGATTAACTCCCTTGGGACCTGCAGTGAAAGTACAGTTGTGTAAGAACCTATCATAACAGTAGATGTCCTACTGATCACTGTTGCAGTATTCCTGATATATGGGTTGTCACAGTTGATGCCCATCTAGGGTACAAAAGCTTTACCTTTTCTAGGTCGTACATCTGATGCATGACCTCAGCTCATGTGTCTTGGCATATATAGACGGACGAACAAGCATGGATCCTCAAACCATCTCCAAGCCAGTGGCCTGAAGACTAGAGAGAGAGAGAGAGAGGAGACTGGTCAGCTTGGAGGGGTTTAGCTCGAATAGGACAGAAATCTCCACCATTCTCAAATAGCAGAGCAGAGGTTGAAGCAAAGGGGGAGAGAAACAGGAAAGCTGAAGTGAGGTAGAGAAGAAGGAATGGAGGGTGGGATGAAATCCAGCAACAGTTACCAGTAGGACATCTACTGTTATGGTAGGTTCTTACACGACTATATTATTGTTCTGAAGGAAATCACTGTTGCAGTATTCCTGACATATGGGTGATTCGCAGAGCTGAAGGAGTAAGGAAGTGTGGGTGTCTACTGAGTAGAAGGAGTTGCCCAGCAGTCCAGACAGGACTGACTTAGCAAAGGCAGCACTGGATCTGGAGAAAGGATCAATTCTGTAATGTTTGGTAAAGGTGTGTACACAGGACCAAGTGGCTGCCTGCAAGATAGACATGCAGTCTATTCCTTTGTGCAGTTCCCCTGAGGAAGCCACTGACATAGTGGAATGTGCTTTAGGGCAGGTAGGCATTGCCTTACAATAGTGCTAGTAGCAGAAAAAAAAAGCCTTAGAATTCCAAGTTGCAATAGTTTGTTTGGAGACTGGATAGCCCAGTTTAGGGCTCATAAATGATGCAAACAGTTGGTCAATCTCTCTAAAGAATTTAGTTTTATCCAGATAAAATCCGAGTTGCATGTAAATGTCCAGAGAATATAAGACCCCCCCCCCCCCCTTTGAGTATTGGGAAAAAAAGTGGGAAGATGAATAGTCTGATTGAGGGACAGGTCGTTCATTACTTTAGAAATGAGGGATGGATTAGCCCTGACAGTCATCAATCTTTGTGAAAAATTAGCTAAGGGGGAATGGCCATGAGAGTTTTAACTCAGAAACTCTCTTAGTGGAGGCGAGAGCCAAGAGAATAGTTTTCCAAGTACAGAATTTTAGGGAAGCAGAAGATGCTTGTTCAAAGGAGACAGGCAGTGTAAGGTTTTCAAGCAAAAAATTAAGATCCCATGTGGGAAAGATGGGATACTTTGATGGGTTAAGATGCAGGACTCCCCTGAGGAAAGGTTTGACCTCCACCTAGTCATAAGTGGAAGGCTAAGAGGGAGGCAAGCAGGCATTGATAGCGTCAGGTGAGGTTTTACTGAAGAGTTTACAAAGATATTAAAGTACAGCAGGAACTTGTGATAACACTGGGTCCTGACTGTTTGCGGCAACAATAAGAGAATCTTTTACATTTAGTTGTGTAAGATTTTCTAGTAGTGGATCTCTTGCCTTCTTGTGGTACTTAACCACCTCAGAGAAGTGTCTTTGAGGAATTACAATCCTATCATCCACAGGGTCAAGTTGAGAAAGGAAGATTTTGGTGGAGCAGCAATTCTTTTTTTGCTGATTTAACAGGTCCAGTTGAAGAGGTAATTTCCTGTAATTTCCCTTTGTCAGGTGAAAAGGCAGGGGAAACCAGTGCTGCCTTTGCCAAAAAGATGCCAGTGGGGTGCTTCCTTTTATGACTTGAGAAGAAGTTCTGGAAGAACAAGCAGAGGAGGAAATGCACAGAAGAACTTTCCTATCCATTAGAATGAAAATGCATCTGTCCTCCAGGCGTGGGACAAAGGTCTCTGGTGCAAAGTTGGGGGAGCTAATGGCTGGTTAGTGATGCAAAATGGTCTATATGAGGAGTACCCCATTGAAGGGTGACAATATGGAAAACCTGTATGTTCAACGTCCATTTGTGGGAGTCCTCCCGGGAGTGGCTTTGGCAGTCTGCTAGCACAGTGTCCTGAGAAGGAGTGTACTTGACAATGAGTATAATTGTCCATCTGGGTGGCCATGTTCCATGACTCCTGTGCTAACTTGCACAGCTGGCAATGCCTTGTGCCTCCCTGTTTATGTACCACATGACTTTGGTGTTGTCTGTGTACACTAGGAGTGACCTGGGCTTTCAAAGGTGGTCAAACGTCTGAAGAGCTATTTGAAGGGCCCTCATTTCTTTCAGATTAATATGGTCTTTCAGGACCTGAGGCTGCCATTTGCCCTGCACTCTGTGTGATCCTGTCCATGCCCCCATGCATTGTCCAAGGTGTCTGTGTGAACCTGTTGAAGAGGAGAAGGTGGTCTGAATACCAGTCCAAGACTGAGGATGACCTGTCCATTACACCAAAGCAGCGCATTTTTGAGAAAAGGGGGGAGGAGAATCAGGGTGTACAAGGGGTGATGGTGCTTGGACCACACAGACTTCAGGTACCACTGGTCAGGGGGAGCACAGCGATGGTAGCTCCCATGAATCTCAAAGTTCTTAGCATCTTCCCTGCTGAGCAATGGGTTGTGGAGGAGAGAATTTGAGGAAAAAGTGACAGACTGTGAAATTTCTACTGGGGAGGAAGAAATGCATTTTTGTGTGCCCAGTATACACCCCAGGAAAACCAGGTCCTGTGCAGGGGCCACACAAGATTTTGTGTGAAATCCAAACATGTCTGGAATTGCAGGGTGAGGCATAGATGCTGAAGGAGAATTTTTGGAGTGAGAGAGCCTGAATCAACAAGTCATCCAGAAAGACACTACTGGAGCTGGACACTGTGAACACTCGTGGAAAGACCAAAAGTCAGAGCAGTAAATTAAAAGTGTGTGGATACAGAGGAAAATCTGAGGAATATCCTGCAAAGACGACGAACGGGTATGTGTAAGTAGGCATCCTTCAGATCCAGTGACACTAAGAAAGCTTGGGGTGGGGGATGAAAGACAGAAGAGTGAAAAGAGAACATTTCGAAGGACGGTGACCTCAAGTAAGTATTTATCAAAGACAGGTCTAGGATGGGTTTCCACTGCCATTGTTCCCTTACCACTAGAAAAACCCTTTTCCCATGAAGTCCTGGGACTTGCTCAATGGTGCCCTAATAAAAGGGGTCTTGAATGAAGGAGCAAGAAGAGACATTTGATTGTGAGGAGGATGTGCCATGTTTTTCAGAGGGGGAATATTTTTCCAGGACATGGCATAAAGTACAGTTGTGTACACTTACCATAAAGGTAGATGTAAGAGTGTTCCCACTGTTGCAGTCATCACATTGGGGTTATCCCTGCCAGGGTAGCCCTCAGCTGACCCGAATACCAGAGACTTAGTATTTCTGCATCGGTTGCTGTCACTTCAGGACTGACGTCAGGTCGTCAGTAGTATAAAGTAAGGCAGCCGACACCACATCAGTTTTTCTTGCCCTAACCTGTCAGGAGCCCCCAAGCAGCAGCCAGGTTTTGGTGGAAGAACCCTACCAGTGGAAAATAAATGCCAATATGTCCCTTGTAAGGAAAAAATAGGAAAGAGGGATGGAGGGAGGGAAGCCAGGACTGCAACAGTAAATACACTAAAACATCTACATTTATGGTAAGTGTACACAACTGTACTATGTTCTTTGTGTTTCACTGCTGCAGTCATCACACTTGGGTTGATTCCCAAAGCTGAGGAAAAGGGTGGAGGCAGTCAAGGAAACTAGGAGCTGGCTAGGATGCCTGCAAGACTGCAGAGGCAAACCCTGCCCTAGATTTGGAGAAGGGAGGCAGGTGGTAATGCTTGGTGAACAGTGTGAACAGATGTCCAGGTGGCAGCCTCCAGGATGTCCCTGGTGGGGACTCCTCTGAAGAAAGTTGCACAGGTGGGGGCTGCTCTGGTTGAGTGTGTTCTGACCTCCTTAGGGGGATGCTCTCCATGCTGTTTGCAACAGAAGTGGATGCAGTGTGCTATCTATTTGGAGATGGTTTGTTTGGAGATGGTCTTGTCTTCTGGCCCTGAAGCAAAGCTAACCAGCAATTGATAAGACTTTCTGAAGGATTTAGTCCTGTCTAGATAGAATCTGAGCTGTCTGTGCACATCTAGAGAGAGTGCAGAATCCTTTCCCCCTTGTTCTGAGGATTAGGAAAAAAGGTGGTCAAATGAAGGGATTGGTTGAGTGCCACACTGGACATCACCTTGGGCATGAAGGACAGATTAGTTCTGAGGGATACCCTGTCAGCATGGAAGATGATGAAGGGTTTCACAGCCATGAGTGCTTGTAGCTCAGACACTCTACTGGCTGAGGTGATGGCCAGAAGGAAAGCTGTCTTCCAGGAGAGAAATTTTAGCTCTGTAGAAGAAGCTGATTTGAAAGGGGGAGGGGGAGCTTTTCCAGTACAAAGATAAGTTCCCAAACTGGTGTTGGTGTCCTCCTGGGTGGCTTCAAGTTGCTAGCCCCTCTTAGGAACTGTTTGATCAAGGGGTATGAGAAAAGGGGCTGCTCAGAGGGAAAATGAGCAGAAATAGCAGAGGCATGAATTTTTAGAGAGGAGAAAGAGACCACTGTGTAGTAGGTCAGCTAAGTAATCCAGGATGAGGGGGAGGGTTGTGGCGTATTGGCTCCCTTAGCCTGGATCCAGGTGCAGAACCTTTTCCATTTGTCAGCATAAGATTTTCTGGTACTAGGGTATCTGGCCTCTCGGATAACATCAAGAACCTGTTTACTGAGGTTGGCAGATTGGTTCTGGGTTAGGGAGTAAGCCAAGCTGCCAAAATGAGTGTCTGCAATTGGGGATGCATGAATTTCCCTTCCCTCTGGGTCAGGAGATTTGGAATCTGGGGAAAATGCCAAGGAGGCAGCGGGGACAGGCTGCTCAGAAAGGGGTACCAGTGCTGCCGGGGACAGTCTGAAGCTATAAGAATGTTCCTTGGTTTTTCCTCCTTTATTTTGAGCAGTACCCTGGGGATAAGAGGAAGAGGAGGAAAGGCAAAGACCGCTAGACTGACTCAGGGGAAGGACAGGGCATCCACTTTCCAAGCCATGCAGTGATGCTCTCTGGTGCAGAATTTGTTGAGCTGAATGTTGGTGTGGGAGGCAAAGAGGTCGACCCTTGGGATGCTCCATTTCTGAGTTATTAGGGAGAAGATTATTTTGCTGAGTTGCCACTCGTGTGGGTCCAGAAGATTTCTGCTTAACTGGTCTGCCAGAGAGTTGACAGAGACTGGTAGGAATTGCACTAACAGGTGTAGTTGCATGGCAGAGCTGTGTGCCAAAGGGTCATGGCCAGACTGCATAGAGGGTAGGAGTGAGTCCCTCACGGATTGTTGATATACCACATCAATGTTGTGTTGTCTGTTTTGATCAGGAGAGCCTCTGGAGAGAGAAGGGGCTTGAAGGCTATCAAGGCGTGGTGCACAGCCAACATCTCTTTTTAACTGATGTGCAGAGGGATTTGCTGCCGGCTCCATTGGCCCTGTATGCACCTGCCGTCCAGGTGTGCACCCCAAGCATAGTCTGATGCATCTTTGGTGAGGGTCTGGGTGACGAGGGGGGGTGAAAAAGGCAGTCCCCTTGTTGTGGGAGCATGCTGTTACCCACCAAAGAAAATCTTTTCCGAGGAAAGGAATAATAGAAGAATTTCCAGGTCTTGAGAGTGTTGACACCAAAGGCTTTTTAGGTACCACTGAAGTTTCCTCATATTCAGTCTGGCATATAGAATGAGTAGTATGCAAGATGTCATGAACCCCAGAGCTTGCACAATCTTCCTTGCAGACAGCTGGGGCTTGGTGGCTAGTTGAGAGAAGTAGGCTGTCAGGAACATTTGTTTCTCTGGTGTAAGGAATGCCATCTGGGATGCTGTGTCCAGGCTTGCTCCCAGGAAGATTATCCTTTGGGTGGGCAACTGTTTGGATTTAATTTCGTTGATTGTGTACCCTACAGAGGTTAGTAAAGTCTTTACAAAGGCCAGGTGCTTGAGCAGCTTTTCCTGGCTGTCTGCCTGAATAAGGCAGTCGTCTAAGTATGGGTAAATCTGAATATTTCTTTGTCTGCAAAAGGCAATGGCTGGAGCCAGACATTTTGTGAAAACTCTGGGGGAAATAGATAAGCCAAAGGGAAGTGCAGAGAACTGAAAGTACTGGGAGCCTGCGCTGAAACGGAGATATTTCCTGCATGATTCCCTGATAGGAATGTGAAGGTAGGCATCTTTTAGTTCCAGGGTGGCTAGCCAAGTATCCTTGGAGTGCATGGGCAGCAGCTGCTGGAGGGTGAGAATTTTGAATTTTGGGATCATCAGGAAGGTGTTTAGACTAGATAGATTGAGTATGGGGCGCCAGGTGCCCTCTTTTCTGGGTACCAGAAAAAGTCTGGAGTAGAAACCTTGGCCTATCTGTTCTGCAGGAACGTGCTCTACTGCCCTCATAGAGAGCAATGAAATAATTTGCTTTTAAGCCTCTGCTTATTGGTTTGGGGGTAGTTCTGGGAGCCCTTTTGGGGTTGGAAGGACGTGGAAGGAACATTTGTATCCATGGGACACTATGTTCAGAACCCAGTGGTCATTGGTAATGGTGGCCCAGGTGTTTGTGTGAAAGGAGAGTTTTCCTACTAAGGGAGTGAAGGTGGGCATAGGGAGGGGGTGGGGGAGGCGAGTCATTGAGAGTTCTTACCATAAGGAAGTGGCTTAGTACTCCCTGGTTTTGAAGTGGAGGTAGTCCACTACTTAGATCTCTGCATTCCTTGTGGCTGCTGTCTGGGGGGGGGTCTGGTTCTCCAGGACCTAGACTGGAGTGGCTTACTGGGAGCAGGAAAGGACCAGTGTTTGCTAGGACAATGCCTGCTGAACCTAGGTGGCTATAACTGCAAGAAATCTTTAACTGTTTGCATAGATTTTGTTTTTTCTTCCATCTTTTTCAACACCTCTTCTGCCTTGGTGCCAAATAAGTAATCTTTGTGCAAAGGGGCATTAAGCAATTTAGATTTGACATGGTCTGGCAAGGGCTGTTCCTTAAGCCATGCATGTCGTCTTATGACGGATCTGGTGACTGCTGTCCTGCAAGAAGCTTCTAGGCCGTCAAAGCCACAGTGCAAGGTGTGTTTAGTTACTTGACTTGCAGAATCTATTAACTCTTGTAATTCTTTAGAGTCTGCCCAAACAGGAAAGGAAGATATTTTTTGTTTAAAGAGTTCCGGGGTATGTTGCTGAAATTTCAGTATATGGAACTGACAATTTACTGCTCTGACAGCAAGAGTAGTTGAGGTGTATACTTTTTTACCCCACCTGTCCAGTGCTCAGGTATCCTTATCTGAGGGAGTGGGATTCTTAGCAGAGGTTGCTTTAATCCCATTAGGTCCTTGAGAAATTACCTCAGGGTCAGCAGTATGATTTTTAAAAAAATGTATGGGAGTCAGGGAGGGGTTGCAGGTCTTCATATTCAGATTCATCGGACTCTTGTTCAGACAGAACTACAGGGGACAGATCTCTCTTCCTTTTGGATGGGGTAGCTTGGCTTCTCCGGATCAACGTGGTAAAATCTTACGCCATTTTAAGCATTTGAGACTGAGGCAAGGAAGCAGGCGTCTCAGAGGTCAGTTTCTTGGGTGTGGTTCGTACCCTGGACGATAGAAACTCAGCAGGTTTTGAAAAAACGGTAGTTACGAAAGAAGACGTCAGATTGTGTCAAGCATCAGTAGTGCAAAGGACTTCCTCAGAAGCTGGTGCCTGCTCAGCTGCTCCGGAGCCATCCAAGGTAGAAACGGAAGCAGGAACCTTAGTTGAAGAAAAGTTTTGAGGCATACCAGACTCCGAAAAGGTCTCGGTAGCGGCCTGTGAATCCACAGAAGCAGGCATCAGGGGCTGCGAAAGCACCTCACTGAGGACCGGAGAACTGACGACTAAACTTAACGGAAGCATCGTCAGTAGGTTTGGATCTGTGCGGTCTGTCTCTGTCTTTATCTTTACATCGTTTTGGAAGATTTGCTGTCGAATGACTTACCAAAAGCTATATCAGATTTCAAGGACTATAAGCGAAAATATCTGGTTACAATAAGGGCCCGATGATGGATAGTTCTGGAGTTGAAGAAAGCACAGAAGCTAGAACAGGGGACGTCTGGTCTGGGCCTAAAAAACTGATGCAGTAAGAATGGAAATCTCGGTGTGGTATTTGCTTTCCACAGACGAGACGATTATTAACTTTTTCTGACATCAGTTAGTGCAAGAAAAAAAGCTCCCCAATGGGGTATTAAGCTTTAGAAGACTTAAACTTCAATTCGTGAGACGATAACACAGGTAGCGGCCGACCAGCACTTGTGTGAACTACTTCTGCTTCGGGCTCCATGGCAAGAAAGACTGGCATAATGGCATCAGCTGCCTTACTTAATACTACTGATGACCGGAAGTCAGTCCTGAAGCGACAGCAACCAACACAGAAATACCAAGTATCTCGTATTCAGGCTGGCTGAGGGCCACCCTGGCAGGGATAACCCAAATGTGATGACTGAAATAATGAAACACTCAGAACATCTGTCTTTGATGATGGACAAGACCTACTTGTCTGTGGTAATAGATTTTCACCTGGCCAGGGAAAAAGACAGTCTTTGGGAGAGAAGAGTAATGGGGCTAAAGGTGGGGAAGGGGACTGCCGACGTAGTCACAGATTTTACTTCCAAAGGTAGGTATCCCCATTGGAAGTTCATATGGGGTTTATCAGAGTACCTTATCCTAGGGTTTTTTATGTTTCTGAGATGTCCTAGGATCCCATCTAATGATATCTTGCATACAATGTGATTAGAATTAGCCTGCTGTCTTTTACAGTTTTACCCGGGTCTCGGTGAGTTCTGAAGAGGATGACAGCTTGAGGACAAAACACAGTAAGTCTTTGTCCAAGGAAGGTCTAGAAGTTTAGATTTGAAATCCTTAGGGATAGGATGATTGCGAAGCAATGCATATCTGCAAACAACAGATCCAGAGCAGCTACCTTAGAAGAAGCATTCACAGCATTTTAGCTGCACTTAATGCGGTGTCTGGCTATTTAAGTGGTCTGAGATAGTAGATTCTTCATTTGTTGCTTTGACTCTGCTGTACGAGCGTCCAGCATAACTTTAAGGAATGCAAGACAGAGATACAGTACTTTGACATTTGAGTCTGGTAGTTAATTGCCCTAAACACAACAGCAGCAGATATGTAAACCTTCTTTCCCCGTCTATCCACAGCCCTACTGTCTTTGTCCGCAGGTATGGCATTAGCACTGAGCAGAAGTTTAGAGGGCTCATCAAGGAGAGAGATACTGCAGAAGGATCTGCCGCTGGATTTTTGTGCAACTATTTTAGGTTATCAGGCTCCTTGTTAAACCTGTCTGGTCTTTTTAGGAAAAAAGAAGTTATGTTCTTACCATAACGCTCCATGTGACTTGTTCATCTCGCCTTAGTTCTTACACACGGGTTCGGAGCCGAATCCTCGGCTCCGAGTCGGCCACATTCCAAGCTCTGCGTCTAAGAGAAGCTCGAGGCACAGTCCCTATCCCATGATCCCCTGCTGCTAACCCTCAGATCTAGTTTGCAAAGAAACCAGGTAACAACATATCTACCTGCCTACACATGCATACGCATCAAATTTACCTATACACATATATACCTAGAAGGTAAATATAAAAACAGGCAACTATGTTATACCTGTCTGACTACGCATGCATACATGGGCACAGGCAGTCACAGGGAACCATGAGAAGACGACCAGCCACGAGTCGTACCTATTCCTCCAGAACATGGAGGGGGGAAGGAGGGCGGGAATGTAAGAACAAAGGCGAGATGAACAACTCACATGGAGCGTTATGGTAAGAACGTAACTTCTTTATGTGAAGTTGTTCGATCTCGCAGTTTGTTCTTACACACGGGTAGTGTCCCCAGCACTCTAAACCCCAGGTGGCTCACGGGAGAACATTCCTGAGAACAGTGGAACCAAAGGAAGCCCTGTCCCTGGAGGCCCTGTCCACTTTGTAATGAGTAATAAACGTATGAGGTTTGGCCCAGGTAGCTGCAGCACAAATGGTATCTATAGGCAAGCGAGCCGCATGTGCTAGAGAAGTAGAAACGGCTCTAGTAGAGTGAGCTTTAATTTTGAGGGGAGTAGGCTGATTTGAAGATGAATAAACAAAGTTTATGCAGTCTGAGAGCCATTTGGATAGCGTGATTTTTGTGACTGCAAGTCCTTTCTTACTGTCTGCATGAGACACAAATAGTTGGTCCAATTTCCTGAATTCTTTTGTTCTGTCTACGTAAAAATCTCAATTGTCTGTGCACGTCCAATTTGTGAAGCATGTATTCCAGCTTATTGGTATAGTTCTTGAAAAAGGTGGGAAGCTCTATGGATTAATTAAGACTCGATTCTGAGCAGACTTTTGGTAGAAAAGATGGATTAGTACATAAGGTGACCCTGTTTGGGTGAAATATCAGATATGGTGGTCTAATTGACAGTGCCTGCAGCTCCGACACTCTGAGGGCCGAGGTGATTGCCACCAGAAATAGAGTTTTCCAAGAAAGGTATTTCAGTGGGCATGATGAAGCTGGTTCAATCGGCGATAGCATCAGATTTAAATTCCAAGGAAAGACTGGGCTCCGAACAGGTGGTCAGAGAGAAGTTCCCTTCATGAAAGCCCTACAAAGCCTGTGCGACATAATAGTCGCGCCTCCTTCTCCCACATGAAAATTAGATATGGCAGCCAGCTGTACCCTTATGGTGGATGTTGAAGCCCCCTGGTGAAAAAGAGTAGATAGAAATTCCAGAATCTTGTGAATAGGAGCAACCAAGGGATCTAAACCTTGTTTGGAGGCCAAACACGCGAAACGTTTCCACTTGCTCTTATACAATTTTCTAGAGGAGGATTTGTGGGAAGAAATCAGAATATATTGTACTGCTGGAGATAAAAGATCCGACCTGGCTAAGCTGGGAAGTGGAGCAAGCCATGCTGTCAGTTTGAGGGACGAGAGAGAGGGGTGAAGAACTCCTGACGAGTGGGTCAGCAGGTCTGGCACTGGGTCCAGAGTCCAAAGTTCTTCTATTTGGTGAGCTTGGAGGAAGGGAACCAGATTTGTCGAAGCCAGAATGGGGCTATCAAGATGATCATCCTTTTCAGACCCTTGACTTTCTGCAGAAATTTCGAGATTAGTGGAACAGGAGGGAAGGCATATAGGAGACCCGGGGGCCAATCGTGTACAAGTGCGTCCCTGGGGGCACCCCCAGGAGGGGGAAGTAGGGCGAAATAGCTTCCGCATTTGGCATTCAAGGGGGAAGCAAAAAGGTCGCAGCAAGGCTGGCCCCATCTGTGGAAAATTCTCTCCACTACCTGATTTTTGAGGGACCACTCTTGAGGCAGCAGGATGGCTCTGTTCAACCTGTCCGCTATTACGTTGGACGTCCCCGGGATGTGCGTTGCTATGAGAAAGTGTCCGGTGGACACAGCCCATTGCCAGATCCTCAGGGCCTCTCTGTATAGGTGGTAAGACCTGGTTCCTCCTTGCTTGTTTATGTACCAGACCACTGACATGTTGTCTGTCTGAATTGCAACTGTTTCCTGAGGTAAGTAGTTGTGAAAGTGTTGCAACACTAGGAACACTGCTCTTAACTCTAGGACACTGATGTGCAGTTTGTACTCATTTCTGACCACTGGCCTTGAACTGTTCTTCCCTGAAAAAGTCCCCCCCCCACCCTATCAGGGAAGCGTCCGTGGTCACTGTGGCTAAAGGGGGAGGAAGAACAAACGGGCAGCCTATCGTAAGTTCCTGACTGTTCATCCACCAACGAAAATCCCGTTGGCACGATTCTGTGAGTAGGATGTTGTGTGACAATGGTAGCTGTTAGTAAAACCACTGTGCGAAGAGTAGACATTGGAGGATCCTCATGTGCATTCTCCCTAGGGGGACCGCGATAAGGGCTGCTGCCATCATACCTAAAACTTTCAAAACTTGTGCGGCTGGGACCCTTTTGTTTTCTAGGAGAACAGAAACCTGTTCCCTTCAGGGTTGAAACCCTTGAATCGGGAAGTCTAATCAGGGATAAGGTAGTGTCCAATTCCGCTCCTATGAATGATATATGCTGTGAGGGCGATAAGACAGATTTTTCGAAGTTTAGTTATGCCCAAGTGGGAACAGAGATTGATTGTATAGTCCCTGGCTTGCAATAGGTGATGCCTGGTGGTGGCGGTTAGGAGCCAGTCATCTAAGTATGGAAACACCCAGAATCCTAGTCATCTCAGGTGGGACGCCACTACTGCCATGCACTTGGTGAACACCCTGGGGGCTGAGGTGAGGCCAAAGGGCAGAGCTCGAAACTGAAAATGACTGGCTCCCAGCCGGAAGCGCAGGTGATCTCTGGATGGCTTGGCCATTTTGACGAGGTAGTATGCATCCTTGAGATCTATGGAGCACATCCAATCATTCGTTTGAAGAAAGGGAAGGATCGATTGTAGCATGACCATCCGGAATTTTTCCTTCTTCACGAAGGTATTGAATTTGCTGAGGTCCAGTATTGGCCTCCAGTCCCCTGTTTTCTTTGGAACTAAAAAGAACTTTGAGTAAGTTCCGGATCCTATTTGGTCCGCTGGGACTGGCTGGATGACTTTTTTCTAACAGCCTTTGTATTTCTATGGCTGCCTGATCCCTCAGATTGGGTGGAACATCTAGGAATCTTTTTTGGATAGGAGGATTGTTTAAGAACAGGATGTTGTATCCTCTGGTTATTATGCTTTTTACCCAGGAATCTGAAGTGAGATTTAGCCAGGCCTCTGGGTATAAAGCCAAACGACCCCCAACTGTCTCCAGAGCAGGACAGCCGGGCCTCCACTCAGGAGTGCTGGAAGGGCTTGCCAGGGACACTATCCCTGTCGCCCTGGTTCTGCAGACCCCCTCTGCCACCTGGGCGGCGTCTTCCATTCCTTCCCCCTCCTCTGCCTCTGGAGGGGGTTTCACTAGGTGTGGATTGGAAAGCTCCCTGAGTCTTCCGGAACCACATTTTTCCACCTCTTTGCCCTTTGGGATATGGTCTAGAAGGGGCAGAAAAACGGACCCCTACGGCAGACAGGGTCTTTCCTTCTTGCTCACACCTAGTGAGCATCTCCTTCACTTTGGACCCAAACAAGGAGGAGCCATCAAAAAGGACATTAGTAAAGGAAGACAAAGGCTTCCACAAAGGAGCATAGGCGCATTCAGGATCGTCTCCTCAGAGCGATCGCTGAAGCTGCAGCCCTACTCGATACATCGGCTGCATATGAAATGAGCCGCATGGATGAGTTCACGATAGAGTTTAGGGTATTGAGCTGTGCTGTCACCTTGTCTGAGACCGCAGCATCTGTAGTACCCTCAAGAGTATCTCCCAACTCCTTGAGGAGATCTCTCTGAAGACGGGTAAAATGAGTGAGGTAGTTCAGTGATCGCATGGAAAACGTTGCTGACCTAAAAATGCGCTTCCCGTACCTGTCCATCGTCCAGGAGTCCTTATTAGGAGGATGAACAGAGGAAGATGCTTCAGACATTTCCTTCTTGGTGGCCGCTGCCACCACCATAGCATCAACTGGGACCCCTTTGGTGAGGTACGCCTTATCTTGTGGGGCAGTGATGTACTTATTGGGCCTCCGAGTGACTGGTTCCAATGTGTCAGGGGACTCCCACACCCTTTGAGCTATTAACTCCATTAACTCGTCGAAGGGTGGAGTTACCCAGGAGGTGGAAGGTTGAGCCCCAAAAGCCTTCAGTAACACCGACTCGTCCTCAGTGGGGGCAAGGGACTGCCAGTCACCCCTCTGCTTGAGAATTTCAAGGATATCGGCAAAAGAGACATCCTCCGTGGAGAACCGTGGGGACCCCTCTGACTCATCCAAGTTGGTATCCGATGTCAGAGATTCCTGTGGGGAATCAATGTGCCTCCTCTTGCACAACCTCTTCCTCGGGACATCATCAGAGGGGGCATCTGGTGAAGCTTCCGAGGAGCAAGGTTCACCCTCTGGGGTTGACTGAGGCCTTTGGTCTCTACGCTTGGCCGGGATCTGTGGTGCAGAGACAGAACATGGACCCTTTGGGGAGGGAGAAGAAGAGTCTGATGATGTGAAAGTCTTACCAGACAAGACCTTCCTCATGGTCTCTAAAGCACCGGAGCCCCGGGCCGAGGGCTCCACCGGTTCCGAAGAAGACGGTGGCATCCCCGGGCCCGGAACCACGGGCTCCAATCCAGAGGACGGAGCCAAACTAATTTGCGCCGAGGCACCGAGGGGAAGAGTTGGAACCGAAAGTTCGGTTCGACCCCCCCCCCCCCCCAGAACAGAGGAGATTGTCGGCTCCAAGACCCCTCGAAGGGTACCGAGGGTGTCGAGGTCAGTGGAGCCGAAAGCACTAAAGAAGGCTTCGGCCCCGGTGGATCAACGATCATCAGATCCTCGACTCCCGGCTCCGATGACTCGACTAATCTCGGAGGAGGATCAAGAGATGGGACAGGAAGGGTCTCAAGCTTCGAAACCACAATCAGTTTGGATAAGGCCGTGTTCTCCATCAGTTTCTGCACCACTCGATCCACATCCGTGTCAGACAGTCTGGAGGAATGGGTCGAAGGGGCCGAAGATGTCACCGAGCGAAGGATCGATGAAGGGGGTACCTCTGATACTGACTCCCAAGACCTGGACCTCAACTCGAGGCAGTATCTCGGTGCTCGGCTTCAAGGTCTGTGGAGCCAGCAACCGAATCTTAGATGAGGTACACTGAGCCCATGACCTGGTCTCCGATACCTTCGTAGACTTCGACCCCTTCGAAGACTTCGATAACTGGTCTGCCTTGTCCAATGTCTCCTGAAACTCCGGCTTCAGGAGACCTCTCTCAACCAGCTTCCTGCGTCTCTCCATCATCACTCTGCCACTAAACGAGTGGCAGATGGAACAATCCTCTTGAAGATGGAGAGGACCCAGACAGTATACGCAGGAAACATGGTTGTCAGTAATGGACATTTTCTGTCCACACTGGCAACGTTTAAAGCCAGATTTGGCTTTTTCTGACATTTTTTCTCAAAGAAAAGCAAATGCAACTGTACATGTAAAAAGCACACCACACTAATCCTAATAATAACAGTAGTCTAAGTATATTAGGCTAGATATATATATCTATATGTATTTATATAAAGTAAGAGAAATATATAAAATGCACTGTCACTAAGAAAACACGCAACTAGTAAGGAAACTATCGATTAACTAGGGAATTATCAGTAACAGTTTCTGCCAGAGCCCTGACAGAAAAAAGGGAAAATGGCCTAAGGTCGAGGGGCAGCCACTCCCAAACAAGCTAACGCTAATTAAAACACACACACACACACACAAACTATACTATACTAACTATGCTATCCAATAAAAAACTTCAACAATCTAAGAATTTTAGCTAAATATATGTATATATAAGTAGAAAAAATATAGAGTATACTGGCCCGAGCTCTCACTCGACGAGACCTGTTGCAGCAGCAAACTAGATCTGAGGGTTAGCAGCAGGGGATCATGGGATAGGGATTGTGCCTTGAGCTTCTCTTAGATGCACAGCTTGGAATGTGGCCGACTCGGAGTCGAGGGTTCGGCTCCGAACCCGTGTGTAAGAACAAGCGGCGAGATCGAACAACTTCACATCTGAGGGTTAGCAGCAGGGGATCATGGGATAGGGACTGTGCCTCGAGCTTCTCTTAAGACGCAGAGCTTGGAATGTGGCCGACTCGGAGCCGAGGGTTCGGCTCCGAACCCGTGTGTAAGAACAAACGGCGAGATCGAACAACTTCACATTGGTGGTTGAGAATCATGTGCATAAGATGTGGACTAAAAAGCATTCCTGAAAGCCTCAAGGACAGGAGGAACTCGGGAAGGGGCAGGGGATACCCATTTTTAAAAGGTTGTAACGCCGCTTCTGAAAATCAGAGAAAACTCAAAGTGTTTCATCATGTTCTGGGTATTCTTCTCAAAGGAAGCTTCCGCAATAGGGC